>NC_137821.1:37535166-37650166 GCF_963921795.1 Nannobrachium achirus | reverse complement strand
AGCCATAGACCCCCATGAGACCCCCATGAGAGAAGACTGGCAACATATGACCACATTTGTTATGTCACATTATTTGAAAATAGCCGATCTACAATGTGTCCCGTTGTGATGAGCTTGTAGAACAGCTTTTTTTTTTATATATCTGAAAGTTACTCATTTTGCTGGGGACCCCCTGGATCCCACTCAATGACCCCTGGGGGTCCCTGGACCTCTTTGAGAACAGTGGTGTATTGATGTGTTGTCCTGTTGTAACACCAGTGATGGACGATGTCAGTGTGGACGTCCCAGAGATCATCCAACACACATCAACACAGCTGTGGACACTGAGTGGACCACTGAGCAGCACTCAACTGAACAGCCCACTGATGCTTTTGGAGACTTGAGGGTTGAGGGAAACAGCATTTGGTACAGCCATGTAGGTATCTGACTGCCAATGTGATGAATCTCTGTGGTTCATACCACTCTGTCTTTTATCATCTATTTAAGCAATATTACACAAGAAGGTGAACTTACGTTTGTCTCGCGAAACGTCTGGGTGCTATTGACCCAGTGAGCACCGGAAGTCTCGCGAGACGAGATTTCAAATGTGAGCTCAAATTTCACGGCTTGTAAACAATAATGGCGGTGCACCAGTCGAAATAGACACACGTGTAGTGGCTGGTGGCATTACATTAAGGGTAGAAATGAGTGTGTAATACAAACCCTGCCCATTAATATGAAAGTTACATGCCCACCACTGTCATCTTCTGGTTTGTCTCTTTGATCACCTATAGTTCCAGCGTCTGTCATCAGACACAGAGCCCTCCCTTGTCTACGATCTGATGACAAGGAGCAAAAACAAAAATGGAGGGTGGGGTTTGGACCAACCCATCTTGGTGGTGTCTGTGGTGGGAGGAGAAGGCAGTGCAAAGGTCAAACCCTGGATTCAGGAGGTCATCAGAAAGGGACTGGTCGATAAAACAGGTGTGTGTGTATGTGTGTGTGTGTGTGTGTGTGTGTGTGTGTGTGTGTGTGTGTGTGTGTGTGTGTGTGTGTGTGTGTGTGTGTGTGTGTGTGTGCCGCCCCCAATTCATTTCAATGAAAGTTGCTCACTAATTTGAAGAACCCGGAAGAATGGTCTACTGAACTTTAGGCAACTTTTTCGTTCTCTCTACCACCAAAACACACGCACGCACACACACACGCACACACACACACACACACACACGCACGCACGCACGCGCGCACACACACACACACACACACACACACACACACACACACACACACACACACACACACACACACACACACACACACACACACAGGAGGCCAGACATGGATACTGACAGAAGGCTTTGATGAAGGTGTAGGGAGATGTGTGGGAGAGGCAGTGAGGGACCTCTATCCCAGGGTCCGTGCGGTGGGCATCGCTCCCTGGGGCTTTGTGCACAACCGACAGCTGTTGGTCAACCCTCAGGTATTAAAACACAAACACTGTTCACAAGTTGTGTTTTCCTCCACCTAATTAAGTCATTATAACTGTCATTATATGTCATTCCTGTTTTCTTCCATCTCAGGGTTTCTACTATCCTATCCCTGCTAGGTACTCTGTTGAGAACACAACCAGTGACTCGTGTTGTCTGGACAAGAACAAAGATGACTTCCTGCTGGTGGATGATGGGCGTGAAGGTCACAGAGGAGGAGAGAAGAACTGCAGGGTCAAGTTAGAGGAACACCTCTCCACAAAACACATCAGAGGTAAGAGATCTCCACACAACACATCTCCTAATAACATATCTGCACACAACACATCAGAGGTAAGACATCTACACACAACACATCTTCTAACAACATATCTGCACACAACGCATCAGAGGTAAGAGATGGTGGAGTTTAAGTGATTATTCTATTGATTATACATTTTTGAGCGGTGCTCCTAGGAGCTAAGCTCCAACATCTGGCTTTGTCCGATACGAAGCACCCCCCGGGAAAAAGTTTTGTGAAGTTTGGCCTACATCTGGCCTACATCTTGGCACAAAGCACTCAACGTTTGTTGTACGCCCAGGGTCACGCTGGCCAAGTTTTGCAGGACGCTTAATGAATAAATAGCACTGTTTACTTCACACTAGGTGTGATTTTTTTTATTAATCAAATAATCAATTGATTATTTATTTATTTGTTTTATTTTTATTTTTTGTGGTTGCTCCACTAGAATAAACATTGTGTCATGAAACTCACACAACATGAATATTACACACTGATGAAGTGACGGGTTTTTTTCTTTTTTTTTATATGAATGAAGTATCACCAAATTAATGTGAAATATGATTTATATTTTCTGATTATTACGATTTATAATTATAATTTCATATTTAATAAAATATGTGTTTTCTTACAGAGAGCAGCAGCATTACCATTCCTGTCCTCTACATGCTCATATCAGGAGAGCCATCCATGCTGGAGGTGCAATCATTGCTTCTTAATGCAATATTCATTCATCCAATATAATTCAGTATAACTTGACTTTTATGAGCCAGGGGCATTATCTGAGTATTACTTTTATTATACCTGATTATTTATTTCAACCAATTGAGCAATCAAGCAATGTAACTCTCTTCTCTCTCTCTCTCTCTCTCTCTCTCTCTCTCTCTCTCTCTCTCTCTCTCTCTCTCTCTCTCTCTTCTCTCTTTCTTTCTCTCTCTCTCTCTCTCTCTCTCTCTCTCTCTCTATGTTCATCAGAGGGTGGATGTGTCTCTGAAGAATGCCAAACCCTGGTTGGTGCTGGCAGGTTCAGGAGGTGTGGCTGACGTCTTGAGTGACATCTTGGAGAACCAATCACGTGACTCTGCTGATGTTGACGTTGATAGAGTGACAGAACTGGTCAAGAAACACTTCCCTTCTGAAGCCCAGACAGATCAACTTGTTAAACAGGTAAGAGCTGTGATTGGTGCACAGGTGTGTGCTGTTGACTTGGCCAATCACAGGGAGAGTCTCCTTTGTCTGCTTTCTGGTCTATAATCTGCACTGTAAATATTAAAGGCTAACCTTGCCTCATTCACAAGAGGCCGTTTGGTTTCCGCCTAAAGCAGAAACCACTAGAAGAAGCGGCGTCGCTTTGTTTTGGTTCCCCCTGTTCGTTACCCCAATCAATCCCCATTGAGCGCAGGGGAATCATTTTGGGTTAAAACTGAATCCGGTTTGATCTTTCTGTCAACTTGTAGTCCTTTGAGGACTACAACATGACATGTTGGGCCGGACTCACACATATGCGTGAAACATCTTCTCCGCAACAAACTGTCAGGTGAAATTATGGCATCAAAGGTGATCAAAAAGGTAAATCAACAATGAACAATATTGCGATCACATGATCCCCATGCATGGGGGAGACTCCAGAGCGTGTCAGAAACAAATGGTGTTATCAAAGAGCGCCATCTATAGCCCAAAAAAACGAAAAACAAGTTAATTCATAGATGTCTCTGAGATCAAGTAGCAGCCATAGGCGGCGGCTAATGAAGGCTAGTAAAGGCTATGCCTTCCCAAATGCTATGCTGAGTATTTTACAAATGATATATAACTAGAAGCTCGGCCGCGGCCGAGCGTCTAGTTGGCGACCTGGCCAACTCGGGAACGATGTAAATAGGGAATGAATGCCCTGCCCTTTAATGCAATCCCCATTATACCTGTTGTCATAGGATCCGTTTTGACCATCTGTTTGACTGTGTCCATGTATGCCCATATATGGAGATATCTGTCTGACTGTGTCCATGTTATGCCCATTTATGGAGATCTCTGTATCTGTCTGACAGTCAGCCGAGCGTCTAGTCGAGGACCGGCCTACTCGGGAATGATGTAAATAGGGAATGAATGCCCCACCCTTTAATGCAAACTCCATTATACCTGTTGTCATAACCTGTTTTGACCAACTGTTTGCCTGTGTCCATTTATGCCCATATGGGGATCTCTGCAGACACAGTGCCGGTTCTGGAAAACACTAATGTCAGACATTAGCTCCGCATACGGAGATTCCACGCTGGTTCCGGATAACCGCATATGAGGTCGGGTCGAGGCCGGGCACTGCAATCCCTGCTGCGGTGGGGAACACGTGTGCCGAATTCTGTGTAATGCAAACCCCATTAAACCTGTTGTCATAGGACCCATTTTGACCATCTGTTTGCCTGAGTCCATTTATGCCCATATATGGAGATCTCTGCAGACATAGTGCCGGTTCCGGAAGACCCTGATGTCAGACAACAGCTCTGCATACGGAGAATCCAAAACTTTTGCGCTGGGTTCCGAAAAATCGCGTGTCGGGTCGAGGCCGGGCACTGCACTACCTGCTGCGGCAGGGAACACGCGTGTTGAATTTGAAGCTGGTGGGACGAACGGTTCTCAAGATACGTGGATTACATACATACATACATACACACTCACAGAGATTTTTTGTTGACTCATGTGGCGTACGTGATGTCAGAGCCTTTTATGAAGTGATGTCACAATGAGTCAGCGCTTGTTCCGGAATGTCAGAGCTTGCCTGATGTCAGTCATCTCCGCATATGGAGATTCCGAACCTTTCGTGCCGGATCCGAAAAACTGTGTATCAGGTCGAAAATTTGGAGTCTTTAGCACCAACCATGTGCTGTCAGGGCTCTTTCATGCGATTCGGGCCAATTCGGATTCGCGTCCATTGGCTTCAATTGGTTGTCAGGACTCTGCATATGGAGATTCAGAACCTTTTGCGTTGGTTCCGGAAAACCGCATATCAGGTCGGGTCGAGGCCTAGCTAAGAACGTAGACAAAGGTCTGAGCTATGTGCGTGCGAAATTTGGAGTCTGTAGAACCAATAACCCTGTGCTGTCAGAGCTCTTTCGTGCGATTCGGCCTCGGCTTCAATTAGTAGTCACGATACGTGCGCAGCATTATATAGGCTGCTTTTTGTGCGTGTGCTGTTGTCACAGTGACGATCAGGTGATAATTCAGCAAGGCTAAATTGGTGGTCGGTCACAATGTCGATATAGGCTAGTCCTAGAACATGTGTCATGTACTGACGTGATGATGCAGGCCGCGCACAACACCTTTGGCACTGTCTGGCACTGTGTGTGTGCTCGCGCTAATGCAGCAGGCACGGCTCGGAGACTTCAGCAGTAAGCACGGAGCATGTCCCAAACAGCAAACACTGAGCGGGTAAATGTGTTGAGTGTTGTTATGGTTTTATTGGACGTGGCTTGTGGCCGAAGGGAGCTTGTAGCTCGACGCTGTGTTCCCCACTACTGTCCCTTGGCTTGCATTGGATGTTCATTTTGCAGCGCTGTGTGCAATCGCCTCGTCCGTCCAAAACACACATCTCCCAAGTAAAGGCTGACTTATACTTCATAGTACAACATGTTGCATGCCGAAAGTGGCTAATCTGCAAGCTCACAACCCGTCTATTATCCAGACCCGGAAACTTGCAGGAAACTTTGTAATATTATTTCTTAATAACCTACACATGGTCTGGTCTTAATAAATGTCCTCCCTTTTGATTTTGAAACAGAAACCTTGTTGATGTCTTTATCGAGATAGATTGCTGAATTCCTCACTCGCACTCCCATAAAGGCCCAAGAAAATGAGGAAATTACCTTAAAATAAACTCTGCATATATATATATATATATATATATATATATATATATATATATATATATATATATATATATAATATATATATATATATATATACCTGTCGTCTCTGGTTGACTTTGTCACATTTCACTCAGGTTTTTTCATCTCACTTACTTCACATTGTCTACTGCCTTCACACACTTATGTCTTGCAATGTAGTTTCAAATACAGCCACAGGGTGGCACTTAGGAGTCAGCAAACATCAGCAGGATATATGTCTCATACAAGAAATGTATTTATCCATGGCATGTTATGGAAAGTAAATACAAAATGTTAATCAGAAACAGATTGGTTTCTTCTTTCCCCACCAGTCATGCAATTTAGCTAAATTATGTTTTCATTAAGATTAAAGAAAATATTGTGTCTAAAAATGTCAAAAATCTTTCTTATTCTTATGTTCAATCACAATCAGAATTGGTTATGTTCAATCACAATCAGAATTGGTTTCTTACCTATGTCAACTACATTTGAATAATAATAGTTACCTACTCCTTGCACGAGGGAAATTCAGTATTTTCAGCCCAACCGATTTGCTGCCCACAAGGAGCATGTGAGCAATTAGGAGTTAAGAGTCTTGCTCAGGGACACACATCAACATTGCTAAAGACTTTTAATTGTAGGCTGTTATTGCTGCACACATCTGTCGGAGCTGCCGCTGAGCAATTCATAATGTTGGACTTTGCAGAAGTAAATTATAATATTACAAAACTAACATTAACCACTTTAATCCTATTTTATACCTTGGCTTTTTGAAAATGGACGATCTACGCTTTACATAGATTGTGCATTACATTCACACCAATCTCGCGAGACAAGAGTCAATGATGGCTATGAAAAGGATGAGTGGGCGGTCTTTTTTCTTGATGGCTTGCCAGATTGCATTCACACACAGATGGCAGGAAACCATGCAAGACAACCAACCTGCTCACCGGTACCAACTAGGAGTTGAGACTTCAGAGTCTTGCACAAGGATTCTTAAACACTATCTCTGGGGGAGCCCAGAATCGATCTGAAAACCTTTCGAGAAACCTCCGTGTTCTATGACAGTTTCTCTACCCCTGAGCCACCATCACACCTAATAAGATCCTTTACTCTAGCCTACCTATCTATCTAACATTATATTGATCAATTAATCAATAGCTTAATGGCTGTCTTTGCCACGAACACATAACAGGCAAAGCTCAAATTGAAAAAATAATTTACATGATGATCTTCTTCCCGGATTCAAACTGCCTTACCCAAGGATCAAGACATTACAACACATTGATTCTACCACCAAGCCATGGTAACTCTATGGTTATTTGTAAAACACACAGATACATCCTTCTGATACATTTGCAGAGCATCAGTCTGTCTTATCAAAACTCATTTTAATAAAATGTAGTCAGCCACCCATATAACACTATAAATATTTTAGTTAGTTTTGCTATTTGATTTATTAAATAAATAAAAAACTAAACTGAAATAAATTACGTAGCATAGCTGAATGGTTAGGGAGCCAGCCTGGGAAACCAGAGCCTCTGGTTGGCCCTGGTTCGATTCCAGGCCAAGGTAGCAATGTCAATGTGTGTCCGTGAGCAAGACTCTTAGCCCCTAATTTCTCACACGCCCCTTGTGGGCAGCAAATCAGCTAGGTTGGGAAAATACTTAATTTCCTGACGAAATAGGTGTAGGCCTATATAATATATACTGCTCAAAGAAATGAAGGGAACAAAATGTTCCCTTAATTCTTTGAGCAGTACTACAGTATACTATACTCAAATAAATTCAAATAAATTAAGGGAACATTTTGTTCCCTTCATTTCATTGAGCAGTATATATGTCACGGTTTGATAGAGAAACAGTACGATCGAGAAACGGAGCACTCGTCGTGCGGCACGGGGCGGAACAAGCGGTCCCTTTGGCGTTATTTGAAATGACGCCGCAGCTCCAGGCGGAGCCGCTCGATTGTCCACGACATTGCAAGCGGCGCGAAGGCCAGCGGACCTTGCGGCGCGAGTGGCCGCGAAGAGCGGGCCAGGGCCGCGCGAGTTACGAAGCCGTGGTGAATGCAATCGTTATATATTTATGCCCAGGCCGTAAGGCCTGGGCAAGCCCACGATAAACGCCCTGTCCAAGTGACTACAATGGAGCGCTCATAGTTTTACTGAGGTTAGGTTAGGGTTAGGGTTAGAGTAAGGCATAGTAAGCTAATGGCTAAACACTGCCGAGCTAGGCTAGTAAATAAAGAAAGAGAGTCGCAAACGAGTGACGTCAGCGCCTGCACTAGTGAATGGCTGTTGTCGCCATCTGGTGGTGATTGGTGTGTGGTGAACGACAAAACAAGCGCTCTTACCATGAACGTACTGAGTTACCCAAACGTACTGTAACATATATATATATATATATATATATATATATATATATATATTAAGGAATAAGGTAACAAACACATAGCACTTTTATCCAAAGGGCTTTACAGAGATTGTGCATTACATTCACCCATTCACGCACACATTCATACACCGGTGGTGGAGGAAACCATGCAAGGCACCAACCTGCTTACCGGGAGCAATTAGGGGTTCAGAGTCTTGCCCAAGGACTCTTCGATTTCAACTCAGGGGGAGCCCGGATTCGAACTGGGAACCCTTCGGGAACCCTTTGTGCTCTAATAATGGTTTCTCTACCCCTGAGCTATGCCGCCCAATAAACATTAACAGAAAGTATGTAGTCTAGTACTTACCACTGACCATTTGAAATACAAACAGTAACAAGGCAGCAGATCACCACTGCCCCTTAGTGGCGGACAGTTGAAAATCACATGACGTGCATGACATCCCTGACCTGCCTGTTCTGGGCAAATTGCCCCAGGAAATGTGACAAGGTCAACCAGAGACGACGGTATATATATATATATATATATATATATATATATATATATATATATATATATATATATATATATGTGTGTATATATATCCCTCTTTATTGAAATGCCTTAGTTACCACAAGATCGCTCATGTGAAAAAGGTCTCCCTTCCTAACTTAGACTTACGGAACCATTGCTTTATTGACTTTTGACCTCTAAGGAACAATTGCTGTTTTGACTTTGACCTCTAAGGACCTTCCAGGAAGAGTGCTCATGTGCGCCTTGCGGTGACACGCTTCCTAGTTTCTTCTTTTTTTCGCACTGATTTTTGACACTGCACTATTAGGTTGTTAGTGTTGGTAGTTTCTGAGTATTTTTGCTTTGTTTAACATTGACAGTGAGATACTTACTAGCATTAACTAGCATTGACTGCTATGGTCTCTTTTGCAAGACACTTTATGTATATATTCTTATATATTATTCGCCCCCTCTATTGATGCACCTTCTCCTTATTGGTACTGTACTGCTCTTGTCTATGTTTTTTTTTTTTTCCTCTTATCTTTCTTACGTCTCTGTAACTTTGTAAATAACTGTATACTGCTGTGCTTCTACTGGACAACTAAATTTCCCCCTTGGGATAATAAAGGTATCTATCTATCTATCTATCTATGTGAAGTTGGTTTATACTTAAAATCGCTATGATGCTCCAAGATAGCGCCGCCCATGGCTGCTGTGGTGACTACGTGTTGCGTTCTGTCGGTGTTTTTGTGTTTGTCTGTTTTTTGTTTTTGTTTATGTTATATGTGAACAAATTGATTTGAATGCAAAAATGTAGTATGCCAAAGCAAATTCCTATGTGTATTACACAATGGTTAATAAAGAAATCTGAATCTGAATCACTCTCAGTGCAGTGCAGCGCAGCGCAGTCCGCGACTCTGTGAAAGTGAATGCAAAGATAAACCTCACATGGACGATATTGATGTAACTAAGATAGCCGAACACGTACATACATTTTAAATGCACAGAATTGCAAATAAATGCAAGCCTGTTTCCTGGTTAGTTGTGCAAGACAGGGAACAAGGAAGGGACAGAAAAAACATCTTTATGCGGTGGGAGCATAGGGGAGAAGATGTACAGCAGTAGGCTACAGTAGATACGAGTTACGTTATAAATGTGGGGGAATACTTACAATATAAAATATACCCAGGGCGCATGATCAATCATATATTAGGACAACTTTGTTTTTCTTTTACAACAAGGGTTTATCTTTTGTAATTAGAGAAATGAAGAACAGAAAAAGAATTGTGTTAAAATGTTTCATTTACTGCTTTCTATCGTTTTAGCAATTTTAATTACTTTGATTTCAGTGGTTGGGAGCATGCATGCAAGTGGCTAAATACATGTCTTTTTAGACACAATAAGCCCATTCCAAAGATGCACCACAATCCTTCATGGGCAGATGTGACTTATGGGGGCTACTGTAAATAGTAATAAAGAAATTGCCGGGCTTATTGTGTCTAAAAATACATATTTAGCCACTTGCATGCATGCCCCCAACCACTGAAATCAGTCGCTAAAACTATAGAAAGAAGTAAATGAAAACATTTTAACACTCATCTTTTCTCTAATTACAATCTAAAATATGAACCCTTGTTGTAAAAAAACAAAGTTGTCCTTTAATTTGATAGCCTGATTTCCATTTTTTGCCATGACCAGTTTAAAGCAAATAAGTGATTACTGTCTATATACCAGGGAAATCATGAGTTTATCTGACTCTTTGTAACAAAAAAACAAAAAACAAAAAAAGAATAGAATGCCTCCAAAAAATTATCTCTCTGCCTGTGAGACTACATTGGCTCAGTGAGTGTAGATGTACTGTAGATCACGTGTCACACGTTTGTAGTGCCAAACAGAGCAGAAAATACATTACCCTTTATATGTATTATTAAACGAAACGACATCAGAATATCACAGTGTACAGCTGATGAGTAATTTGGCAGACATTTTTAATTTGTCAATGCAATGACCTTTGACCTTGACCCTCAGGTTCAGAGCATTTACCAGAACAGGAAGCTGATCACATTCTACCACGAAAAGCAGGAGAGACCAGAAGACTTTGATACAGTCATGATCAAAGCCCTGATGCCAGGTATTGTATATAACAATACTTAATGTTAATAGTACTTTAATACTTCTGGGAAGGGAATTACAATGTGGGCTACAGTACATTATGATGTTCATTTAATACGGTGTGCGACTGTGCGTGTGTGTCCGTGCGTGCGCACATGTGTGTGTTTCAGCCAGTAAGCACCGTGCATCAGGTGATACCTTCCCTTACGTTGGAGAGCTGATTCTAGCAATGAGATGGAACAGATTGGACTTTTCCAGCCATGAACTCTTCAAAGGTGACATCAAGATCAACCAAATGGTAAGAAACACTGCGTGTAAATACTGCCACCTAGTGGTACAGAAATATTACTACTGTAGATTTTGAATTACTAATAGTCCCACTACATTCTGTTGAACATTCTGTAACAGTTACTTTACTTTTACTTAAGTAAAGGTATCAATATTGTAATTTAGAAATACTCCTTTACAATTAAAAGTCAGAAATTCAACATTCATTAACATAAGTGTTGGTATTAAAATGTACTTAAAGTATCATTATGCAGAAGGTCCCATTTCACAAGTTTTAAAATCTCTCTATCTTTTAAAGAGCAGATCTACAAGCTCACAATGTGTTGCATCACAAAGCATTGTGAACTTATAGGTCGGATATTTTCAAAATGACCGAAATGTATAGTAGGTATTAATGTATACTTGTAATGTAATGCGAATCAAAATCTACAAATTAACCATTATCTAAGGTTTTAAAATATGATTACATTTAGTTTGATATATTCCTTGCAGGTCAACAAGTACAGTAAGTAAATGCTTTGATTATTTAAATTCCCAGAAACCAATTTCCAGTCAGATAGGCATAATACAATAATAATATTTACTTAGACAAAACACAGATAAAGTGTCATTTTTGAACACCCTTTTCCCCTCGTATTTTGACCGGACAAAGCCAGATGTTGGAGCTATAGCTCCTGTTTCAGGAACACCGCTCAAAAAGTGAAAACGCTTTGGGACTTTGCTATTTTCTCTAGAAACCTTCCTCGTCTAAATGTAGCCTAAGACTCAAGCAGGATCACTCATTCAACCCTACTTTGACTATGGAGTCCACGCATAGTAGCGGAGGGCCACAAGGGCCTTTGCTTGACCTTCCATCTCTAAGCTGATCATTTTGCTAGGGTGAGGTGGCTCAGGGTAGAGGACAGAGTACAGAATCTGGCAATGGGCCTGGTCTACAACAACATATGCCACGCCACCAAGATGCCCATGTACCTGACAAAGTACTCCCAAAATGTTAAAGACACAACACTAGAGGCAGCTCCATTAATCTCATTCAACCCAGATTTGGCTGAAACAAAGGGATACATTCTTCTGCTATGCCACTAAAATGTGGAATGCCCTACCAAGACCTGTAAAGGGGTGTAAATCCCTACTCTCCTTTAAAACCACTCTGAAAGAACACTTACAGGTGACTACACCTCAAAACTGGCCCCTCTGAAATGTCAAAGCCTACCCCTACCCACCCTACCCGCCTGAACTGTTTACTGTACATATGTTTTGTATTTCTGATTTCTGACTTTTATATTATGTTTTGCACAGTATATGTTGTATATATGTGTCTGTCATTGAATGTCTAAATGAAATGTGGTCACAAATACCATAGTGCAAGTAAACAAGCCAAGGTACTTTCTTGGGTTTAAATCCTATTAGTAGAGCTTGTATCTGAACTGTACTGTCTTGTGCTTTTCCTATGTGTTCTGCAAAAAAAGGGAAAAAAACCTGTCCCTGTTTTACCTCCACTGTGTCCGGAACAGGATGACGCTCTGAATGACTGCATGGCGTTTGCACTGGCCAATAACAAGTTCCAGTTCATTGAGAAGTTCATCAACATGCATGAATACCTGACTTATGGCCTCCTGGAGAGACTCTACAGCAGAGTGCATAAAGGCAAGGTCTACAGGCTGCTACTGGAGTGCCTGAAGAAGAGACTGGGAACCTCACCTGATAGCTCTGACCCTCTGAAAGAGATCAGCCTGTTTGAGGTGGGTTCAATGAGATAACCCTCATTTACACCATAATGGTGCAGGCCTAAATGTTGATGGAGGGAATTAAACCAACAGCACAATCTACTGTAAATATAAAGCAAATTTGTAATTGATTGGTGAATAATAATTCTGTTGAACATATAGTATACTGTAACTGTATGAATTTGAAAGGAAATGTGTCCTCTGTTTTGGACTGTCTTATGATTGTCTTACTCAATTAAATTTGTAAAAAGGACCCCAATTCAAACAAGCCATAGTGCTTCCTCTGGTTTAAATCCTATTTGTAGACCTTGTATCTGAACTGTACTGTCTTGTGCTTTTCCTGTGCAAACTGCTAATAAAGTATTCAATCAATCAATCATGTCCTCTTCTTTGCCTCTTCTCTGTCTCTCCAGGTGTCAGGTGTTTTGAAGAAGTTGATGGGTGAAGAGAAGCCATTCTACTTCCCTGTTATGGGTCTAGAAGACACCTCTGGCAAGAAGGCTCTGGAGGTATTGTGCTATCCGAGGATCTGTTGAGAACTTTTACAAACATTGGCACTCATCTCTCACTTTGAATCACTAGAAGATTAGAACACCAGATATGTATGTGTATAAACTGGTTTAACTCGAGGCGCAATCACCAGCCAGGGCTGAGACAATATGCTGTTTTCACTCTCTTTTTCGTTTTTCTTCTTTTTAGTCAGGGAATTTTAATAAAACCCTGGATATAAATTCCTTACCAAACAATTTCTTCACCAATGTGTTCGTAAAGGTGTCTAGTAACATACCTAACAAAGATTGAAATTCAACATCCCTAGCAAAATATTTGACAGCGAGGGTAATTCTGTGTCTCTTTCACTTACTATACACTGTACTATAAGGGAAAAAATCACTCCCAAAAATATGCTTTAAGTAGCATGTTAGGGGTCTAACTAGGTGTTTTTAATTATTCTGAATCCATTGCAAGCATTTGTTTTGAACGAAAAACATTCATTGGGCCAAAAAACGATGGTTTAGTGATGAGTCATCACTTTTCACAAGGTGTATGGGGTCCTCTAATGTGTTGTAATATTATAATAATCTGTTACACAGTTTGTTTTATAACTGCTTTCACCAGTTTATCACAAGTAAATGAAGGCCTGATCATTTTTATAAATCTAAAATTTCCCTGCAGAAATGTTTTTATTCTCTTTAAAATACTAACACTAGAGACAACATATAAATGATTTGTAAGCTGTTGTTTGTTTATGTTGGTAATAACATCAGAGTAAAACATAATTATATTTTGATTCATGATGGGGTTGTAATATATTTGCAAATAGCATACGGTGCTCCTGGAAGGAGCTAAGCTCCAACATTGGTAGAGCACAAGTTTGTTGTACGCCCAGGCTCCTATTGGCCAAGTTTCACGGGACGCTTTAATGAAATTTACTCCTAAATAACACCCCTCACTTCACACAAGGTGTGATTTACAAATCAAAATCTTTTAAAAATACAAACCTAACTCATCTGTTCAAAACAATCCTGTATTGGTAATTTAAAGTATATCTTCCATTTCTTCTTCATAGTTCTGTTTTTCTCTCCTCAGCGTGTCAAAATGCTGCTGCTGCAGAAAGAACCTCAGTACAAGTACCAGCTCTGTGAATCCCCTTGGACTGATCTCTTTATCTTGGCTGTCCTACAGAACTACGGTGACATGGCTGTCTTCTTCTGGGAGAAGGTAAAACACATGATGCTCAGAGAAGAGCTTTAATCTGGCCTAATTGGAGCCCGACCCAGCCCACAGCACGACATTAACAAGCTTAATTGCTACATGCACTGCAGCCTTTTTTTCTCATTAAATATTCGTGATTCGTTAAGAACAGTCATTCTACCCTTTTCCAACTGTCTTTTAGACCTGACCTAAGTTTTCTCAAAAAACGTCAAATATTATTCAAAAATTACCAAAACAAATAGGCCTATGTTGCTACATACTGTACATGTACTACACAAAAATGAGTTCCCGGCCTGAATGGGTTAAAAGTAACAGTCTGTAGCTACAGTAGCAAATAGGGCTTATCGTCCAAATTAAGGAACTAAATAAAGCGCCTCACTCGGAGAACACGGTTTGACGTTGACGACCTCCGCTAAATCATGCAGCAGGCGCACAGGCTATTATAGCTACAAAGACAAAGTTCACAGCCACACAGCTTCTATAATATTAGGCTATACAAAAGTGACTGTGTGGTCAGTTTCAACGAAATCCCCTGCTCGGCAGTGCACGCATGCGCACACACACACACACACACACACACACACACACACACACACACACACGCGCACACACACACACACACACACACACACACACACACACACACACACACACACACACACACACACACGTCGTAGCGTGTCTGTAAACAGTCCGCCATCTTGTGTATCTGACTCTGTCCTTATATCGCTGTCTCGCTGTCCATCTGTCCCTCTGTCTCTGTGTGTCTCTCTGTCCATCTGTCACTGTGTCTCTCTTTTCATCTGTCCCTCTGTCTCTCTTTTCATCTGTCCCTCTGTCTTTGTCTATCTCTGTTCATCTGTCTCTCTGTATTTGTCCATTTGTCTCTCTGTCCATCTGTGTCTCTGTCCCTCTGTCTCTCTGTCTCTGTTCATCTGTCCATCTCCCAGGCAGAGGAGTCAGTGATGAATGCTCTGGGTGCCTGTAAGATGCTTAGAGAGATGTCAAAGATAGCGACGAAGAACAAGAACAAACACTCTTTTACAGAGCTGTCACAGAAGTTTGAGGACAGGGCACATGGTGAGTTTTTAGATTGTGGTTCCTGAATGTCAAGCTCACAATCCAGGAATCTGATGTCACCCATCCTCATTGGTTAACTGCTCTGCAGATCCCTACCCTGACCTTAACCACAATTAACCCATTACTGTGATGTCTAAACAACATTTTCAACCTTTTATTGCTTGCGCGCACGTACTGCCTTCAGTGTTTCTGTATGTGTTTGTGATGTGAGTCTATGTTTACGTCCGTAGCCTAATCAGAGAGCCAAACAGAGAGCAGCGTTCTTGGTGATGTCACCCCCAACAAGTGCGACCTGATATAAATAACAAGGCGCAAGTTGGCACCTCGACAGAGTGCCCACCCACACATACAGACAGCACCAAACAGCACTGGTCGCAGTACCTGCGTGCTCTGCTGGCGCAAAAGTAGGCCACAAGTGCACAAGATGCAAGGTGGCACCTAGACAGAGTGCAGTCTAGTAATTTTTGAAGCGGTGAAAGCTGCTTCCAAGGAGTGGCTTTGTGTGTCCCGTTCATGTCCATATATGGTCATTTCAGTCCAGAATGAACAGGTTTTATCTGTCCCGGATATGTGTGTCCCCATGTCCATATATGGTCATTTCAGTCCAGAATGAACATGTTTTATCTGTCCCGTACGTCCAGAATATGTGTGTAATGTCCGTCCCGGTCTGATGATTGGATGAATAAAAATGTCCAATGAGACCATACTTTGAGGATTGGTCAAGCTTGACATGACAATTCAGCCCTCCAGATACAATCATTCATTCATTCAGAATTGGAACAATGTATAGATCACAGAGTTCATAGCTCTAGAACACATACAGACATGCAAACAGCCCCAAGGTGAAAAAGGTGACAACTTTTTTGGCAAAAATTCTTCGCCGCGCATAGCGCGGCGCGAAATTTTGGACCTTTTTTGGGTCGGTAGGGTGAATTTGCACAATTCTAACTGGGTAAAACAGTGACTTACTCATATACAACATGCAGCAAAATTGGACTTGTTGCCTACCGATTTTGTTCTATCTAGATATAATGAAGAAAATTATAAATATAATATAGCCTACAGATATAGTTATAGGAATAACCTATAATATTTAGGGACGTGTCTTTAATACACAGGCATAGACAGAGACACAATGCACGCTGTGAGCTTGTAGATCGGCTATTTTCTATCTTACTTCTTAAATAGGCCAGTGTTTTCTAAGATAATTTCTTTGATTTTTATTTTATTTATTCATGAAATTAGAAGGAAAAAAAACTTTTCTTTATTTTAAATCATTAAACATTATTCTTTTTTGGGGGAGAATGTTTTTTGAATGTTTTTAAATGATACAAAACTAAATGTAGGAAACCAAACATTAAGGGACCCATAAACATTTTTTAGCAACCCATAAATGGGTCCCAACCCAGTGCTTGGGAAACAGTGTTGTTGTAAAACCACAGATGATTGTTGTATTCTCCGCTTTGAGAACTGTCTGTGACTCTGCCTCATTTTTCTCTCACCCTCTCTCTCTGCCTCATCTTAAAATAAATGCGAGAAACCTCTGTTCTGTCTAATAAGAGGCAGATGGAATGGCATGATAGCGTTGATTTAGCGTTAGCTCTGCTCTGGTCCATAGCGCGCTAGACAGTGGAGTTCTCATAGAGTTATAATAAGAAGGGAGTTCTCCACTAAACGGTCTAACGCTATGGACCAGAGCTAATAGCGTTAGCATGTAGCAAAACTATCGCATCACCGTTGAGGAAAATCAACAAACGTAGGCTATAGTCGATTATGTCACGTCACCGCATCGATGCAGAATAGCGACCGCATCGCGATACAAACGAATTAAAAAGTCCAATCCACAACTACACCACACTATCAATATCAACGACAACCATGTCCTCCGTTTGAGCTCTCCGCTCAGCTGCTCTGGACAGAGTCAACTCAGTCAAGCATGGGTGTTGACGTCACAGGCAAGAGAAAGCGAGCGCTTGATTTGTTCAAAAATAAAACGACCATATCCCCCACCCACCTTCACCACTACTGCACTGACAAAACGGACGGAGCCAAGAAGAGAAAAAAGCGCTCCTCTTCTCACTGCTGCTCAACGCAGCCTAGATGACATGACACCCCCCCACCCCCCCAAAATATTTTTACATAGAATCTGAACGAATCACACAAACGATCAATTTGGATTCAAAACGGCGATTTTCGCCGAAAAGCTACACGTTTGCATGCCTGCACATAGAATAAAAGTTCACCGCTTCACTTCGAACCGAGGTTTGATTTTTTTTAATCTATTGGCTATTTATCCTATCTAATCTGACTTGCGCTCTTAAAGAGGTGGTGCCATAGTTGTAAGCAATTTACCCCGAGTGAGAGGACATTATGCTCTGATAATGTCCTGTGTGAGGGGGTGATCGGACGAGGCGAAGCCGAGTCCGATAACACCCTCACACAGGACATTATCAGAGCATAATGTCCGACCCCGAGTGGTAAATAGCTTTTCTACCACTTTTTCCCTTATACATGAAAGAAAACACATAGTTGTAACTTGCAAGGATCTTAAGTTACAATCATTATTGCCTATAAAACTTCCGCGAGACAGCAGATAGTTCCACCAACAACATCTTCTACTCACCAACAGATGGCGCCAACTCCATACTAATCCATGCGTCTAGCTTACAGCTAAGCTAACGTCAGTTAGAAGTACCGTTCCGGCCGTAAATAGAGGCTGTTCGCTTCCAGAAAGGCATAGGTTCAGAGAAAAGGGGCTTTAAAGTTGGCGGATTGCATTGGATCCAAATAAATCGGCGACTATAGCATGCACGTTAGTAAACATAGGACCGTTGCCACGGTCATTTGTTGGTTGGGGGAAAGGTGTTCCGACTACCTCCTGAAGTCCCCGGATGTACACTGAGGCGCATTGATCTCGGACAAGTCCTCACACAACTTTGCGGCAGTTGTTCTGTCATAACCTCCGGAATTTAGCCAATCAGAATCCAGTATTTGAACACGTGACTCGAAAAAGTGGTAGAATTGTACTTTTTGTCTTTTTCATGTGTCTAGGAGTTTGAAAGTACTTCATTAGACCCCCTGGTGTGGTTTCTATGAGCAATTATGGATTCTCTTGGTATTTGTTTGTTTTCTCTTGGAGGCTGCCATCTTGTGGTCAAAAGTGTCAGTTAAAAAACACACATACTTATTACATCACAGAATCAACTCCTCCCCTAATTACCATTCACCCAACACTGTGGGGTGTGGCTAACCTCAGCTGGGTCACCACCCACCATGACATCCATGCATACTTAATGAACTGGGGGTGTGGCCACATAAAAACCCAATTTTAACTCTTTCTGTATACTTCTTTGGAAAAAATCTTCCTCCAAGTATAATCATAATACCTGATAATCATGTTTTAGAGGGGGGGGGGGGGGGGAATCATGGCACCACCTCTTTAACGCCTTCTTCTCCCATTACTGAGGACATGTGGGCACTTGGAGAAGTGGGCACCTGGACAACTGGCAACCCAAACCATCTGGGTACTATAGGGACATGTGTGCACATGGACAATGGGCATTAGGTACATGTGGGCACTTGGAGAAGTGGGCACCTGGACAACTGGCTACTAAAACCATCTGGTCACTAGGCACATCTGGCACTAGGGACATGTGGCCACTAAGGACATATGGGCACGAAGGACACCTGGACAACTGGGCACCTGGACGAGTGGGCACCTGAATTAGGATTGACTGACCTACACACAGATCTCCATATATGGCCATATTTGTCACATCTCCATATATACGTGGCCCGATCTCTAGATGTGAGCGCCATGAAGCTTATGTTTCTCCTACACATTGTACAAGGACTGACAGATACAGATCTCTATATATGGCCATATCATTTGGATCACAGCTGCAACATAGCACTAGACCAAGGGTCTTCAACAGGGGGTCCTGGACCCCTAAGGGGTCCTCAGAGCTACTACAGGGGGTCCTCCGAATCTTTGTGTGATAGAAACCTTTTTTATATTAACCACTTGAACCCTAGTGTCCATATTCTGAGAACTTTAGCCAAAAATAGTGGATCTACAAGCTCACACCGCCTCGCAGCGCGAGGCGTTGTGAGCTTGTAGATCGGCTATTTTCGGCAAAGAGGTTTGGTGTAGAGGGGGAAAAAGAGCACACTAAGTACAGAGAAGGGTCAAGTGTATCAAGTATGGATGGTTCAAGTGGTTAAATATTTGAAACACGAATTGATATGAATCCAAAATACGCTGATGATTGTGCTGTCAAACGATGAAACTATATGGTATCTGTTGTGGGGGTCCCTGCTTCATCTCTTTCTCTCAACTAAGGGGTCCTTGGCCTGAAAACGTTGAAGACCCCTGCACTAGACGTTTGGGCTGTGAACTTCAAGTTATTATCAACTAGAAAAGATACAATTGGAAATTGCAAGTGTGGTTGCCTATTTATTGCCAAGATAGCCAGAACGTCATGTGAAGCTCGACCAATCCTCAAGCTTGCACCACTCCCCCATTGAACTCATATATAATGGTGACCGAGAATGCTGCTTCCTGATTGGCTAAAAGTTTATCCAGAACATTAAGAAGTAAGCTGGGCTAGAACTATATAATGTGTTGCTCACAGCAACCACACTAATAATATGAATTAAATATGAAATGTGTTGTCTAACCTCAATGTGTTGTCAAGTCATCATACTGTTTGATAACCTCTTGTGAGTGTGTGTGTGTGTGTGTGTGTGTGTGTGTGTGTGTGTGTGTGTGTGTGTGTGTGTGTGTGTGTGTGTGTGTGTGTGTGTGTGTGTGTGTGTGTTTGTGTGTGTGTGTGTGTGTGTGTGTGTGTGTGTGTGTGTGTGTGTGTGTGTGTGTCCTTCCCAACTTTAATATCTCTAAAGCCGGGCATACACACTGCACAACATCAAGTATATACAGGCACATTTATTTTATTTTCTTGTTTTATTACTCTCTGTAATAATGCTTTTATTTTGTGTGGTATTTTTCACCTCAGGTGTGTTGGATTTGTGTTGCCAGAGCCATGAGAGGAAGTCCTTCAAGCTGCTCAACACATTGTCTCCAGTCTGGGGAACAAACTGCTTCCAGATGGCCATAGATGCTGAATCACTCCTCTTCTTCAACCATGATGGATTAGAGGTTGGTCCATCTCTAACTGGCTGGTTCAGCTAGTCACATTCTCAGTTATGTTACTGTTTTAACATTTACATCACATAGTGCTCAGCCAGGCCACTGGTAAAATAGTTTTAAAAAAGAAGTTTAAAACGTTTAACCAAACCAGTACACGACTACTGTATATAACTCCTTGCACGCTTTGTTATAAACGCAGCAACGTGCATTAGGTAAAATAGAATTAACCTTTATTTAGAACATGCACAATCTTTAATACAGGATGTGTCACCTTAGATCAAATTGTATATTTACAACTATGGCTCAACATTGAAATACTAGGGCTATGGGCATTGCACAACAGGGCTGAGACACAATACAATAAATGTAGTGGAGCAAACAGTGCAATACATTAAAATAATACACATTCATCAACCAAATAGAGAGCTTCTATTATATTTGGAAACCGGGGATTTCCCACAGAATAGACAAAATAAACATAAAATAATAAATCCCTCCAAAATAATAAAAACAAATTTAAGAGAAAATATAGCTGCAAGCAGCGATAAAGTGGCCAAGCCATAAAAAGCAGGAAAGCAAAAAAGCATCAAGGGAAAGCAAAGAAGATATCAAAGAAAAACTAGAAGCAGTGTTCTTCCGAACAGGACTCCGGCAGGTCAGGTAGGTTTTTTTTGGCCTACTGGTGACTCTATAATAGGCCAAAGTGAAAAGGGTGCCATGCGTTCTTGGGCCTTTCACGGTAATCGGACGCTGCATGCAGGATTTGAGGCATTTTGTTCCAAAAATGTGTTTTGCAAAAGTTGACCCGCTGGTGGCGCTATAACAGGCCAATGTGAGAAGGGTGGTATCTGTTCCTTGGCCTAGTAGGAATGTGTGCAAAATCTCACACACAAAGCAGGTTGCGTTCATGATTTGAGAAATTTTGTTCAAAAAGGAGCAATCCTGCAAACCTTGGAATTCAATGTTAGCCAATTAGATAGAATATGATATCGGACAAATCTGTCATGATTACATCACTGTAGAGATACTGTGTACTGATTTGTGTGATTTTCGGATAAAATCTGAAGGAGTAATGTCGAAGAATGTGTTTTACATACTGTAAGTCGGCCTTCTGGTGGCTCTATAAATGGCAGATGTGAAAATGCAGGGCACAGGTTTTTCCTTGGCCTCTGGGAAGTGTGCATACAAAGTTTTACACTAATCGGTGGAGTTATAGGTAGAAGCCCAAATTGGCCTCTACACAACATGTATGCAAAAGACTGTATATGAAACAGAAATAAAATATGGTGATACTATTCACCTGAGCAGTTTATGATGCTGTACAGTTTTGCCTTTTGTTCCTGAGTTCTATTTATTTATTTATTTTTGGCCAAGTTTATTTTTGCTATTTTTGAATTGTGGGTTTTTGCTACAAAACTGCATGGTGGTAACCTGACTGCGCCAGATGGTGGCAGCAGTGCGTATGCCTGCATACCGCTCTGCTTTTACCATCTGGGATTCCTCGGGCAGAACTGATGTAAGGGACGGGCCATTTTTTCAAATTCTTTAGCAGGTGATTGGATGGGGCCGTCTCTATCACATCATATTGGCCTGTCTGCATGAAGTTACACCCAGAATCCGCCTCCTGGGTTTCCACGTGGTCTGCAATCAGACTCTATTGGCTCAGAGCCGCTCAGAGCCCGCCCGTAGCTGCCGCTGATTCGTCCGGCCCGGGACTTTACGAGTGTTAACAACTCTCCCCGAGGAATCCCAGATGGTAAAAGTAGAGCGGTATGCAGGCATACGCACTGCTGCCACCATCTGGCGCAGTCAGGTTAGCATGGTGGAGGCTGGAGAAATATAAATCTTAAAACACCCATCTTGAGCTGTTCTTTGGAGCCTATAGGACATCGGCCAACTTCACACACTGGTTTAAAAATATTAGAAAGTAAGCCCAATAAGCAACTATACTATTTTTAGAGACACAAATTGCTTATTATAAGCAGACATGGCAACCCAGGTACATTCAGAGCCCAGAATGCCAACTACTGACACTTTAAAGGGGAAGACCATCCATTTTCAATATTGAACTATGTCATTAATATACCTTAGAGGAGTTTGTATTGTAAAGTACAATGTGTGATGTCATCAAGTTGTGATTTGCAATACAAACCCCAAAATCAATCCTCCAGTTCTAGGCAACACAGAAGGGGAACTTTTTTTTCCCCACACAACTCCTCTAAGGTATATTAATGACATACTGTAGTTCAATATTGAAAATGGGTGGTCTTCCCCTAAGGACAACAGGAAACCAAATGATGTTTTTCAGGCCAGCTTTTTCAGCCTCCACCTCTTTCAGGATATGAACAGGATGCCGGGGGCGGGGCCAGGAATAACTTGAATATAGAGAGAAATACTTGTTAGAAGTAAAAGTTCGGAATTCAAAATGTACTTGAATAAAAGTACAAAGGTATTGGCATCAACTTGAAAGATGTTGAAAATAGCAGATCTACAAGCTCACAATGCAATGCAACGCATGAGTATGTACTGGAGTAGCCTAGAAGTAAGAGTATAAAATACCTCAAAATTGTACTAAGGATAGTACTTGAGAAAATGTTACTATTACACCACTGGCATTGTAGACCCAGAAGCTTGTGAAACATGATAAAGAAATAGTCATGCAATAGTATGAATTTCAGTTTATTTACACAAAGGATTTGCAATTGCAAAATATTATAGCAGCATTATTTTCTGTAAGTGGCTAGCAGAGTCAGACTTAACTAAACTTAAATTGTCTTTATTGAAAAACATTGAGGGGAAGGGGGCTGGGGGTCAAAACTTGGAACTTTAGGGGCTCACATGGGGCTGCCGTCCTGTGGGCAGAGCAGAGAGCAGTGACTATGGATTCCAATTGGGGGTGTTGGGAGCCCAGCCAGCCTAGGAGAGAAATGAGGTGAGCTTCAGAATAATTACAAAGTCAGTTGAGCCACAGGGTAGTGAAGATGTGTTCAATCTGCCCGTTCCACACAGTTCAGAATAATGAACTCACTTACACTGCCTCTCTTTGTCTGCCTCCAAATAAGCAACCTGGGAGCTGGTACTGATTGTCTTGATGATTGTCCGATGGGCTGCAGGTGTGACCACACCCAGTCACTGGCATGTGAGGCTGAGCTTCCCCTGGTTTGCAACAATAAATGAATAAACTAATAAATGAATGCACTCAAACATCATTACTTTATAAAGAAACTCAAAGTAATTTCTTCAAAATCAAATCAAATACTTTAAAACAAACTCAAAATACATTCACTTTAGTGAATAATCCAAACTTAAGCAATTGATGTGCATTTGTTTGCTCTGCTAGCATTTTAGCACAATGAGGAAATCCCATGCCTTTTTGCTAAATCAAACTAGCAGACCCATTTCAACATATTTTAGCAAAACCAACCAATCAAGCCATTGACAATAAACCATCGCACTGTTAACTCACCGCTGAGTAGATGGGCACAGAATGTAGCTCTGAAGGCAGCAACCAGCAGCATGGACCATGCGACAAACTGAGTGAGGAGGTAGTGGCATCAACTCAACCATTATGTATACCCTTGCTTAACAAGGTTGCCATGTTTGGTTGCAATACCAGGGTTTTCATGGCTATATTCTGTGAAATGGATTTTAAATGCATGAGGTAAGGCTTGGACCGGGGACCTCTGGAATGATAGACAAAGGCCTTACCAGGTGAGCTATGCACAGCTCTGCACAGTGAGAAAATATTACTTTGAATGTTTGTTTTAGAGGCAGAAGAATAATTTGCATAAAACTGCAACATTCATTGAATTATTAAAAAAGAATGTTTCAATTTAAAAAAAAAATCCGATCTGACTGATCTTTAGATATTGGTCCAAAGTGTCATGTAAAAAAGGTTCCGTGCACGTGAAGCAACAATTCCAGAATAAAAGCTGGTTTAAGCGTTTTACAAACTGCTCAAAATGGCGGAAAATCTAAGGGTGGAGCTAACTTAACAAAGACACAGATGGCTTCCGCTTGACAAATAGTAACCTTTCACTATGTAAGCAAGTTGCATGTCTTTAAACGAAACGAGGCATGACTTATGCCCGTTTAAAGTTTGAATTTTCAAACGCTTCGTATGGCGCCCCCCTTTGGCCAATTGGAATAAGATTGGTTTCCGTGATATTTGGACTATCCCTCTACATCTTTGCCAAATGCCATGAACGTGTCACTTTGCATGTATGATTTAGAGGCAGAAGAATAATTTGCATAAAACGTCAATTAGTCTGGAGGATAGTGACGAAAATCGTTCACTTTTTCATAAAAGCGTGAAATTTGGTACACTTGTACAGTTTGGGGCCCTGAACATTTTCAGATATGGAGCCATCACAAAAACGCCCCCTGGTGGCCATGGCGGACATTTTAATTTCCGCCATTACCAATTAATGTATTTTGCTTCATAACTCCTGAAACAAACATGATAATACAGAATAGGTGATGTCTACACCTATGTTTTGATGGCCAAGGATTTCATTGATATCATGTAAAACATTATAAACTGTTCGCGTGAATAGTTAATGGTCAATTCAGTCATGTTGTGAGGTAGTCCGCTGGTTTTGTCCAATTCTTTTTCACTTTTTAATAAAAGTATGAAACTTGGTACACTTGGACAGTTTGGAGCCCTGAACATTTTCAGAAATGGAGCTATCGCAAATACGACCCCTGGTGGCTATGGCGGCCATTTTAATTTCCACCATTACCAATTAATGTATTTTGCATCATAACTCCTGAACCAAACATGATAATACAGAATATGTGATATCTACACCTATGTGTTGATGGTCAAGGATTTGATTGATAGCAGCATGTACAACATCATTAACTGTTCTGGTGAATAGATACTGGTCAATTCAGTGATGTTGTGAGGTAGTCCTGTGGTTTTGTCCAAACATTTTTTACTTTGAAACTTGGTACACTTGTACAGTTTGGGGCCCTCAACATTTTCAGATATGGAGGCATCACAAAACCATTTGTATATGAGCCATAACCAAATAATGTATTTATTTCCTGAACCATAGATGATAATACAGAATATGTGATGTACACCCATGTTTTGATGGCCAAGAATTTCGTGATAACGTGTACAACATCATAAACTGTTCAGGTGCATGGTTAATAATCAATTCAGTGAGGATTGCAAAGAAATAGATGAGATTATGTGGAATTCAATTTCAAGCATATTTCAGGCCATCCCACTAACTGGGGCCTAATTTACTGTTATTTATTAGTGTCCACAATAAGTATTTATTTTGGTTTAAGCTTTCAGAAAGGACTCTGCATCTCCCTGGGTGGCTATGTTCGCTTAGACAATGGCTTCCATCGAACCACTACCTTCTAGCCAGTTCCCCAGTATCTTGAGAGCCACCATCTCAACATGCATTCCTCCTAAGACAATCACAAAATGATCTTCTCCATGTGAAAGGGGCCAATTCCACTGTATTCGTTTGGCTACATTGTGCAGAGTTTGGTCCATTGTCACAACAGGTACTGTACTTGTCCTGGATGTACCCTCTGTACTACTTACTTGATTGTAAGATTGATTGATGACATTCATTGCATGATGAATCATGGACACATTTTGAGTCATCAGGGAATAGGGGAAGGAGAGCTGAGATGGCAGGGGTGAGTTCCTTTGGTTGCAGCTTATTGGCATGAAAGGCTGCCCAGGAGATGTATTCTGCTGGTTGATTTTCCAGGACACAGGTAGTCACTGACCCTAACCATATTCTTTAAATGTGTAGAGTTAAACCTTGATCTGTTCCTGGCTCAGTTGATCTAGGCAGCAGGAGTAGAGTTTATTTAAAACTAAAGACAGACTTCATTTCTTCATTTGAACAGACTGATGGAAATGTAAAATCATATTCCATATGGATAAACCGTTTTCCCCAATCATAATAAAATACTCCACACAAGAAATGAGTCCACACCAGTGCAAGTGGGTTTTGAGTTAGTTGTATTGAAATTATAGTCAGAGTTCAAAGTACTGTACAAGTAAGTACAGTATAGCAAAATCACCCATCGTTGCTTCTCTGAGTGACAAGCATAATGATTTCACAGATATATGGATTTACAGAATACATTAGTCACATTCTGATTGGACAAAGTTAAACATGACAAGTACAGTAGAGCAATGGATATCAGATGTTTTCGTGTTACAGGCACCAGTCGTAAGGGCAGATAGTATGTTTGGCGTTTTGTTATCCTGTGTCCTGTACATAATGACCTGATTGGCATCTCTCAGTGGTCATTCTCCTGCGTTAGTTAGTTGTTCAAAACATCATGACATTGACACTGAAAATGGTATCTATACCATGTTAAACAACAATAACATATTTTACTATCAATTCCCTCCTGAGATAGCATTTGAAGTGTTAAATGTCAAGGCAGCATAAACAACAAGGGAAGAAAACATGGGTTAAACTTTTTAAAAGTATTTGAAACGGAAAACAATCATTGAAAATTTTAAGTCAACATAAACATTTCGATAGCTTTAAGTTTTAAAGAGGAGAGTTAAAAGAACTGTATATTTCCAAAGGTATTTAAGTATTTTTAAAGGTATTTAAATCAGAATACAACCAAAGGTAAAAAATATTTTGATAATGAAAGATAAAGGACTGTATAATTTGGAATCATTAGGGGGAGTGCGTCAAAGGGCAGTCTGAGATTAAACCAAGGATATTTTCTCAAATAAGGCCTGTTTAATTTGGGGCCTGTTTAAGTTTAGATAACATGAGTTAGAATATTTTTATGAGAGAGAGGAGAAAATCACACGTTCCTTAAAATATATTGATAGGAAAAGGAAACCTTTGATCCATCAATAACAAACATTGTCCTGTCGCACCATGACAAACTTTATCACTAAATTTAGAATCTTTCCAAAGTTTCTTCACAGCCTCACCTGGGTTTGGTGGAGGTGCACTCCAGAGAGTGCATTTAATGAAAGAGAATATATTTTTTTCTTTAGAAGTTTTGATTTATTTGGTGAAGTCATCACCTGAGATTGACGAATGTAGAATTTTGAAAATTTGATTAGTGTGGTGGAGCGTCATGGTCCATTCCTTGCTTGACCTATGACCTTCGCCAGGGTGTCCCAGCCAGGGGGGACTTTTTGACTCCACAACAGTAAGGTAGGACCTCTGTCCTCATCATTTCAGTAAGGTTTTATAACCAATATGACATTTCAGTATTTAACATTTCCAAGACGAGGCTATGAGATCTTATCAAAATAAGAGAGTTGTATGTTGTGACAAGACAGCTGTAAATATTAACAAAAATTATATAGGAACTCATGTGACTTGAATCCTCATACTCACGAAAAATGATCCTTCGTCACAGATCATGGGAAGAGATATGGACCATCTGTCATAGATAAGTCAATTAATCTGAAAAATAAAATAAACATCAGAATTACTTGGAAGTTAAGACCATTGGGTGTATTTATGTATAGAAAGGTTTGATTTGTTTTAGATATACATCACCAAGGGACACGGTTTGTGTCTAATTGTAATAAGTTTGTTCTGTTAGGGGGAAACAGATTTAAACAGGGTTAAGCAGAATGAAATATATATATATTCTGAAATAAAATGAGATGAAAATGTAGTGGAATATGTAAATATGAAATCAGAAAATAAAATATGAATTCAGAAAATGAAAATATGAAAGAAGTTAAAATGGAAAGATATTAAAATAAATTAAAAATTAAAAAATATTAAATTCAAAATGGAAAAATATTAAATTCTCCTTCATTCTCCAAACACATTCCCTCCCGTTTGGCACAGACAAAAATTGGGTGTGACAAAAATTGTAAAATATGGTTAAATGGGAAACAGATTGTCAAGTGTACAGACGTACAGTGATTCTGCTGTCAAAGTTAGAGTGAGCTTCCAAGCCTGTGAGGGGGGAAGTGTATCATAACAAGATAAGGTTTTCCCAAAACAATAGTTAGCGAGGCCTGCTGAAAGCCTCTCTACTGAAAGTGTCCCAGAGAGAGAGACTTTAAAGAAGTAAAATAATAATAATAAAAATAGGTAAAATAATAATAATAAAATACATAACATAATCATAATGTCATTTTTTTTCCCATAATGTGTTATCCCGTATAAGCCCAGTAGGGTTGTAATAATTGTGGAATTTGACTGAAAGGGTTTGAATGGAGCCCAGCTATTTAAATTGTTTTTGGAATGGTCTCAGCCTGTTGAGGGAGTAATCAAAGTACTTTTACTCAAGTAAAGAGGATAAGGGATTACCCAGAATAAAAGTAAAACATGGCTGATAAGCCTCTTCCCTCTTTAACCCATACTGCAGTTTATGTGTTAAAGATGGATTTTGGCAAATATTGGTGAAAGTAAACGTTTTTGGTACATGTCCCTAAGATGTGGTTTGAAAGAACAACGTTCAGTTGTTACACAGGAAATAGTGTTTTTCACGACAAAACAGGAGGACAGGAGAAAACTGGTTAAAATAAAATAATCAGTCATAAAATTAAACTGGTAAAAATAAAACTGAAATTAAACAGTCAGTCAGTCAGTCACTGATAGCGAGTGTAGTTTAGTTTCCACTATACCTGTCTATCCAGGTCAAATCCGTCCTGTCCCATAAAATGAAATAAAGTAAAAATAATCCCTACCATCTGTCATGGATGAAAAATAATTAAGGCAGAGGGAGAAAAACATTAGGAGAATTACATGGGGACAGATTCAAATATAACCCCAGCGTTGGTTGTTATCATGTCCAGAATTGGAATGTAAACAAATAGATTATACAGAACAAGAGCGAATGAAACCCCTTTTGAGAGAGAGAGAGAGAGAGAGGGGGGGAGAAATCAGAAACCAAGACCAAAGGTCATATGTGTGTACAGTATGTAACCACCTGTCATTGATGGAAAAGCATTAGGAGCATCACATAGACCCATTCAAATAAACCCAAGCGTTGGTTGTTATCAGTACGAGTGTAGTCATAACAAGAGTGAATGAGATCCCTTTTGAGAGAGAGAGAGAGACACCAAGACGGCCTCTCAAAGTAAAAATAAGAAAAATGAAATAAAAACATGGATTATCGAGCAATTCAATCCCCTCATAGTTTTTTTTCAAAATAAAACAATAATAAACCATAAACCAAAATGTAAGCATCGGTCAAGCGAGCGCGGGCAAGCAGCAACGCAAGCGAGCCAGCAGCATAAGCAAGATAAGCACAGAACACATCAATTCCGTAGCACTGCTCAGTGCTCACTTCACCTTGGCCTGATTTTTTTTTCTCTTCTTTCATAATAGACAGACCAAAAATGTAACCAGGGGAGGAAAATGGGATTAGAGAGGATTAGACAGACAATATATCAAAAACATTTAACACTAATAAAAGGGTTTGTCAGTCAGAACTTGATTTTTTTTTTTTTTTTTTTTCAGAAGTTGTACTTAGTCAAAAGTAAACAAAATACAGTACCATTATCTCGGGGTGTCCCCAGGGTCAAAAGAGTGTTTGTTCTTTTCGGGACATTGTAATCCATGAAAGTCACGTAGCAGATCGACAAACTCACAACGCGTCCCATCGCGTTGTGAGTGGAAGGCAGTGCCAGCCAGGTTCGGCTGGGGGGGCCTTGTCAAGCCCGTCAGCATCTGAAAACATTGTTTACGTTGTCTGTTCCTTCCTGATGAGGTTTGCAGATCTACAAGCTCACAACGCGTCCCATCGCGTTGTGAAAGGCATCCAGTGGCAATAATGTCACATATCCATTGAAATGTTCCAGGAAAGGTTTTAGGTATTGTTGGTTCCAGAGTAGATTGTAACATCTCATCCGTGTGGGTCCAGTTTTACACGGAAAAAAACACTGCTTCTCGGAGCAGGGGGCTTTTTTAGCTTGAATGGTCATGTTTCTAAAAAACAAAAATGTTCTTGGGAGCGCTGAGATAAAAAGCTCCTGTATTCAACATCTCAGAGTCGCCTGAGACGGAAATAAAAAATAAATAAAATAAGATAAGACTGAGACGAAAACGAAGACATGTAAGCATAACATAACCATAACTTCTCAGTAATCTGGTTATGCACTGGCCAAAACTTCCTACAGAACCAGGAAACAGAATGCTGGTCTGGCGGTGAAATCCTGACTTGACTTAATTCACAACAGAAGGAGTAAGAACAACTTCTATTGTAGTGCAACTCAGGAGACTTGACTAACTTCAGGATGAATGCAAATCTTAATAAAATTTTTGTGCTGCCAACGTAAGACCCACAGTTCCGGACCAACGGCTGTGAGGTCTTCAAATAGCGACGAAACAATAGACTACAAAACATTAAACAATAAAAACGCAGCTTGGGCTAGAGGTAGCAATTCTCTAACTTAGCCGGTACAAATCTTTAAGTACTTGACCCATCTGTGATTTTCAGTCCAAAAAGGCATGAATAAAATCAAAACTTACACTGTGTGCTTTATACACACTTCTCAAGTCCCATGGTAATTTCTCTGCGCGCAGGAGGAAAAAAAACATGTGGGAGAGAGTCATCATATCCGAATTCCTTTCTCCATATGGGCAAAAATGGTGCAATTGTGGGGCACCTAGAAACAACCTGTTTCATTTCCTCATTGTCTATCTTAGCCATTAAAGCTGTTATCAGTTCATTCTCAAAGGTGTTGTTCCGTTTGTAAAAAGGTTGTTTAGATTTCGGCAGGTGTTTTCTGCCTCCCTGTGCATTTCCCATTTTGCAGCTGGTCGGGTAGGTGGAGGATGAAATAAAAGCTAGTTTGCTTGCAGGGGAAACGTCTGATAATATCCTCGGCTGGTTGTTACTAGCAGAGATGAACGAAGTGGGATTCCAAAACAAACTGTCCAGCTGTATCGAATCCATAAACGTCAAATCAGTAGAAATCCGTAACTGGTTCTAGCAGCGGAGAAGACAAAATGAGTCCAACAACGTTGAGTCCCCAATATCTCCTCGGAGCTAATCCGGCAATCGAATGGACCATTTGATGGAATTTGAATCATATTCCATATTGATGAACAGTTTTTCCCAACCATAATAACGTACTCCACACAAGAAATGAGTCCACACCAGTGCAATTGGGTTTTGAGTTAGTTGTATTGAAATTATAGTCCGAGTTTAGATTGTACTGTACAAGTACAGTAGAGAACAACTTCACCCATAGTTTCTCTCTGAGTGACAAGCATAATGTTTTCACAGATATATGGATTTACAGAATACATTAGTCACATTCTGATTGGACAAAGTTAAACATGACAAGTACAGTAGAGCAATGGATATCAGATGTTTTCGTGTTACAGGCACCAGTCGTAAGGGCAGATAGTATGTTTGGCGTTTTGTTATCCTGTGTCCTGTACATAATGACCTGATTGGCATCTCTCAGTGGTCATTCTCCTGCGTTAGTTAGTTGTTCAAAACATCATGACATTGACACTGAAAATGGTATCTATACCATGTTAAACAACAATAACATATTTTACTATCACAGACATTCTCAATATACTGTCGTAAACCAGCTCAGCAAAGGCTATGCTATGACATACCATATCTTTGGTAACATGTATTTTTTGTGCAGTTTGGCAGCTTTGTTGTAGTATCCTGCTAAGCAACATGTATGGTATTTTGCCACTGATATCACCTGCACTAAGTTTTTGCCAGGATTCGCTCATGACCATCAATTCAGACATGACCATCAAGGTACTTGCTTCATGAAGGGGTTCAGCAGATGACAGATCTTCACAAAAAAGCACTGAGATGAGTCAACCAAAAATAAATCATTATTGTGGACACCATCATAACAGTAATTCAGGCTCCAGTTAGTGCATGACATGATATATGCTTTACATTTAATTCTGTATATTCTCATCTATTTCATTGAAACCTCGCTATATAATTGAATTGACTAATAATTAACCATTCACCTGAACAGTTGATGATGTTGTACATGGAACATAGGTGTAGACATCACATATTCGGTATTATCATGTATGGTTTAGGAAATTAGACGCAAAATACATTATTTGGTTATATTTTCAAATTTTTCATCCCACGATTTTTGTAACCCATTTTTTCATCCAGTGCCAATTGCCTAAGGTGTAATCCTGGGCTCTGCTCTCCCTTTGCCACGCCTGGCGAGGGCCCTGAACTGAGCTCATGTTTCCTTCAGTGCATGAGGAGTGAACAGGCCGCTTCTTATCACCTGACAGGGAGGAACTTCCCCGGTTGGACGTAGCGCGTGGAGGAACACGTTATTCCAACCAGTTCCTTTCCCCTCCATCAGTGGGAGGCATTATAGAGCAACATGCAAACTGCACACAGAAAGGCCCTTTTGCCAACCCCACCTAGGGTGTGGGTGCTGATGACTGGGACCCCCAGCGCCCCCAGCAGGAATCAAACCCAGGACGTTCTAGCTGTGAAGCGACAGCACTACCGACTGTGCCACCGTGCCCCCATTATTTGGTTATGGCGGATATTAAAATAGCCGCCATGGCGGATATTAGAATGGCCGCCGATGGCCACCAGTGGGCGACTTTGCGATGGCTCCATATCTGACAGTGTTCAGGGTCCCAAACTCTACAAGTGAACCAAGTTTCATGCTTTTATGAAAAAGTGAAAATAAATTGAACAAAACCACAGAACTACCTCACAACATCACTGAATTGACCATTACCTATGGACAGTTTATGATGTAAATGATATCAATGGAATCCTTGACCATCAAAACATAGGTGTAGATATCACATATTCTGTATTATCATGCTGTTATCAACTGTACAAGTGTACCAAATTTCACGCTTTTATGAAAAAGTGAACAATTCACCTAAAATAATATGGTCATTATCCTCTAGACTAAATATTCAGTGAATTATTAAAAAATAATGTTTCACTTTAAAGAAAATCCGACCAGACAGTTTGAGCGTATTGGTCCAACGTTTATGTAAAAAAGGTTTTGCGCACGTGACGAGAAAATCCCAGGAGGAGATCGATTTTTACAGTTTTTCGTATAATTCATAATGGTGGGAGAACTAGAGTCAGAGGTCAAAAGTCAGAGTGTAAAAGTTGTTCGGCATGAGGAGACGCATAAGTGTATACAGGTTTCATGGCTGTGCCTCAAACAGAGCATGAGCTATACCTGTTCAAAGTTTGCATATTTCAAAGGCTTCCTACAGCGCCACCCTTTGGCCCATTGTTGCGAGCTTCGCGTTTTAGCTGTTTGGCATGGTCCTCTGCCATACTGCCGAGTTTCGTAAAAAGCGCCTGCACGGTTTAGCCACTAGAGAAAAAGTGGCGGAAGAATAATAATAGTGATGAAATACAATATCAATGAGTGGCCTTTGCCACTGCGTGGCTTGGCCACTAATTAACATGATACCATTACAGATGACCCACATGATGAACAGAGCCAGCAACAGGATAGAACATGCAAACTGCACACAGAAAGGCCCTTTTGCCAACCCACCTAGGGTGTGGGTGCTGATGACTGGGACCCCCAGCGCCCCCAGCGGGAATCAAACCCAGGACGTTCTAGCTGTGAAGCGACAGCACTACCGACTGTGCCACCGTGCCCCCATTATTTGGTTATGGCGGATATTAAAATAGCCGCCATGGCGGATATTAGAATGGCCGCCGATGGCCACCAGTGGGCGACTTTGCGATGGCTCCATATCTGACAGTGTTCAGGGTCCCAAACTCTACAAGTGTACCAAGTTTCATGCTTTTATGAAAAAGTGAAAATAAATTGAACAAAACCACAGAACTACCTCACAACATCACTGAATTGACCATTACCTATGGACAGTTTATGATGTAAATGATATCAAATGGAATCCTTGACCATCAAAACATAGGTGTAGATATCACATATTCTGTATTATCATGCTTGGTTCAGGACTTATGATGAAAAATACATTAATTGGCAATGGCGGAATTAAAATGGCCACCATGGCCACCAGGGGGCGTTTTTGCGATGGCTCCATATCTGAAAATGTTCAGGGCCCCAAACTGTACAAGTGTACCAAGTTTAATACTTTTATGAAAAAGTGAAAAAGAATTGGACAAAACCACGGGACTACCTCACAACATCACTGAATTGACTATTAATTATTCACCTGAACATTATATGATGATGTAAATGATATCAATGGAATCCTTGACCATCAAAACATAGGTGTAGACATCACATTAATTGGTAATGGCGGAAATTAAAATGGCCACCATCGCCACCAGGGGGCGTTTTTGCGATGGCTCCATATCTGAAAATGTTCAGGGCCCCAAACTGTACAAGTGTACCAAATTTCACGCTTTTATGAAAAAGTGAACGATTCACCTAAAATAATATGGTCATTATCCTCTAGACTAAATATTCAGTGAATTATTAAAAAATAATGTTTCACTTTAAAGAAAATCCGACCAGACAGTTTGAGCGTATTGGTCCAAAAATCCCAGGAGGAGATCGATTTTTACAGTTTTTCGTATAATTCATAATGGTGGGAGAACTAGAGTCAGAGGTCAAAAGTCAGAGTGTAAAAGTTGTTCGGCATGAGGAGACGCATAAGTGTATACAGGTTTCATGGCTGTGCCTCAAACAGAGCATGAGCTATACCTGTTCAAAGTTTGCATATTTCAAAGGCTTCCTACAGCGCCACCCTTTGGCCCATTGTTGCGAGCTTCGCGTTTTAGCTGTTTGGCATGGTCCTCTGCCATACTGCCGAGTTTCGTAAAAAGCGCCTGCACGGTTTAGCCACTAGAGAAAAAGTGGCGGAAGAATAATAATAGTGATGCAATACAATATCAATGAGTGGCCTTTGCCACTGCGTGGCTTGGCCACTAATGATAGTAAAGTACAATATCAATGAGTGGCCTTTGCCACTGTGTGGCTTGGCCACTAATTAACATGATACCATTACAGATGACCCACATGATGAACAGAGCCAGCAACAGGGGTATAGGATCCACAGCCAGCTGTTCCCTCCGTGGCCTCAGCGAGGGAATGTACGTTATTGTACGGCTGGGTAGGTTGTATTTGTAGCAGTCGGAAGATACATGCACATCCCAGTGACTGCGACGGGTGCTGGATCCAAAAAAGTAGACTGAAGAAGAGGAGAATGAATCCGCACACTGTCTCTCAGCTCCCAATAATTTTATTAACACAGCGGGCAAAAACAAACAACGTTTCGGCCTATCCGGCCTTCATCAGGTGTATACTGATCAGTGATACAGAGTGCAGGTATACACTGCTCAAAAAAATAAAGGGAACGCATAAGAATTGCAATGTAACTCCAAGTAAATCACACTTTTGGGATATCAACCTGGCCAGTTAGGAAGCAACACTGATTGTGAATCAATTTCACGTGCTATTGTGCAAATGAAAAAGACACACACATGGAAATTAGGCAATTTGCAAGACAACCCCTAAAAAGGAATGGTTTTGCAGGTGGTGGTGTAGTAGACTGAATTTTATTGATTTAATTATTTTATTGATTCATGCAAAAACGGTCTTTTATGCTATTCTTTTGGTTAAGAGTATTGTATTTGAATGTGTTTATTTTGGTCTAACTACTGTAAGCTATTTTTGTTATTTGTGAAACATTTTGGGTCCATTTGAAACAGTTTGACATGTTTCTTTATGTAGTTTTACATCACTACAGTGATCTACATTTCTGTGATTGACTAGAGAGTTTGGTGGATCGGCTATCGATTATGTTGGTCTGTTTCAGAGCTGTAGAGGGCGCGCGCTGCTGTTTCCGCCTCAGTACACTTTGTGTTTTGAAGCGACACACTGCGTCGTGGATCATTCATTCACGCTTTTGCCCCTCTACAGGTAAAACTGACATCAGACGGCTCAATGTGAAAACTATATCATTTGGGTACTGTATATGATGTGTAGAGCAGTATTTTCGCTGTGAAATGTTTACTCTTAAGAGTTTAATTTACACCTGTAATTGGTATTGTTTGTAATCCACATGGTGAACTACAGGGAGACGCCATTTTCCGCCGTTTACACTGTGAAGCGTCGCTGCACGTCGTGTGTGTTTGCCTTTGATCTATTTCATCATTTAATTCATGGAGCACAGAAACTGTGAACTTTATGTGTAAAAGCTAAGAACTAACAGGATGCATTACAGATGCTGTGGTCATTTAAAAACGTGATTAATTCATGAAGATAAGAGGGTTGCTGTTAAAAACAAGAGTAATTCATGGAGAGATAAAGGTGCATTTAAAAACATAAATAAGAATAACTTAAGATTAAAAAGGTGATAAAAAGGGTTTGGTTTAAAAACAATTCATTTATATAATATGGGTTAAAAATGTAAATGTACAGTACATGTTTACAGGTGCCTTTGATTAATCAGTGCATTTAAGCACTTCTGATGCACTTTGCTGGTGTAGTATGGTAACATTTAAGTGTCCAAACATGCCATGTTGCTATTGTGTTATTTTATGGTCCAGTACACTACAGTTACAAACTGAAGGACACTTTATTTGAGTTTATTAATGATGCCATTTATTTTGAAGAGTCATTTTGGGAAAATAATGGTCATAGAGATGCTTAAGCATACAAGGTGCCTTGTTTATTGCTATTATATGATGCTACAGTTATTGACTGAATGGCACTTTAAATAATTAATTGAGAGATTGAGGCCTTGCAGCTTCAGTTGGCTGAAAAACAGAAACAGAATGAGAGAGACAAGCCAGACAACAGCGAAATTAAGACCCCAGTCCCTAGCAGCATGTTAACACAGAGCACACCCCACAGCTATTCCCCTACCCTATGGCACAAAGATTTTAAAATATCTGGCCAAATAGGAGAGCCGGGGCAGAGAGACCGTCTGACCTTTTCAAGCCTGGCTCGCCAAATTGAACACGGTCTAAGTAAAGGTGTTCCAGAACTCGAAATAGTTGATGCCGTAATAAGGGCCATTATTCCTGGTATGAACTTCGTAGCTATTTAGAGGGGAAAGCTAACCCAACCCTTCCCACTCTGAGAAGACTACTCCGTTCCCATTATCAAGAGAAAAGTGCCACTGAGCTCTACAAGCAGCTGACCTCTGAAGTGCAAGGCATGAAAGAAACACCACAGAACTTCCTCATTCGTACCTTTGACCTGAGACAAAAGATTTTGTTTGCCTCACAGGAAGCTGAGTCAGACCTCAAATATGACCCAGGTCTAGTGCAGAACATGTTCCTACATACTGTGTTAACTGGTCTACAGAATGACAACATAAAACGTGATCTCCAGCCCTATCTTGAACAGACTGACATTTCTGATGAGCTGTTACTGGAGAGAATGAACACAGCATGTGCCTATGAGACAGAGAGGCAGCACAAGAAGAAGTCACTAGCACAGCCACGGCCTACCACAATCAATTCTGTCCAGTCGAGCGACGCTCCTGTGGAAAAGCAAGACAAGCCACCTGCTCAACAAGACCCTGTCAAATTGCCGCCTACAGCAGTATCTCAGCTAGAGGAGATGAGAACGGAAATGGCCCTATTGAAAGATCTCAAGGCCCAAGTGTCCCAAATCAGAGACTCTATGCAGCAGCCCCAACGCCCACCACAGCCCCAGTTCACCCCCCAACAGTGCCAACCCCAGCCCCAGTTGACCCCCCAACAGCTCCAACCCCAGCCCCAGTACAATTCCCACAGCCACAGCCCCTGTACACCCCCCAACAACCCCAGTACTTTCCCCCACCACGCCACTCACAGCCCCGGTACAACCCTCAACAGTTCCATGGTCAGCAGACACAGAACATGCCACAGGGATACTGGCCCCCTCCCGGTCCAGGTCAGAGAGGAGGAACCGCCCAATACCAACAGGGGTTCGCCCCACAACGCTTTCCACCACCAAACCGTGGACGAGGGAAGAGGTGTTTCGGCTGTCAACAGCGTGGCACAGAAGATTACTGCACACACTGTTTCCGTTGTGGCAGCAGTGAACACTACACAGTCGGATGTCGGGTGAGAGGACAGCAGGGACAGCTCGGAGGTGAGCCGTTAAACGAGCAGGGGTCACTCGCACGGGACAGGGAGTGACCAGTGACCAACCAAAGTCCCAGCACTGTGCGCACTGTGGAAAAGAGAGTGAAGAGTTGAAACAATGTGCAAAATGTAAGAAAGCCCTCTACTGTTCTAAGCCCTGCCAAGTCAGCAATTGGACTGTGCACAGAGAACATTGTTCACCCCCCTCATGTATGACTGTGAACACTGCCCCCCGAAGAGAGAGACAGGCCCAAGTAGCTCCACTTGTAGGTAAAAGGTGTCTGATTGACTGTCGTATTCAAGGCCAAGGGGTCCAGGCTTTGTGGGACTCAGGTTCTCAAGTGACAATCATCGATGAACTGTGGAAAGAAGTGCACCTACCAGACACAAGACTAAGAGACATCTCGGAAATATTGGACAGAGCGGGCCCTTTAGATATTGTAGCAGCAAACGGGGAGAACATGCCATATGTGGGTTGGGTGGAGGTAACCTTTAGCTTAGCTTCAGGGGGAGCCCCCACCACTTCAGTTAAAGTCCCCACTCTTGTAATGAAGGGTGACAAGCTTCCAATGTTATTGAGCTAATTATAGACAGTGAACTGAAACAGTCCAATGCCACTGACAGAGAACGCCTGAGTCATAGAGTGAGAACAGTATTCCCCAACCTTGAACCTGAGCAAGCCCAAGCCTTTGTACAGCAGGTGAGCGTTGAACAGAGAAGTGAATATGCTGTTAAGACAAAGAAGGAGCGGGTCAACATTCCTAAACACATGTCTGTCAAAGTGGAGTGTCATGTACAGATGCATTCCCCGTATGAAGACGCCACGCTGATCTTTGAGCCCGATGTCAACCCCCGCTGGACAGAGGGACTTGAAATCTGTGACACCGTCATCAAAGTGGATAAAGACAGCAGGCCCACTATCACTGTAAGTGTGCAGAACCCCACAGCCCATGACATAGTGTTAGCTGGGAGAACTGTGATTGGAACTGTCCAAAATATTCAAACTCTGTACCCCGCTTCCATCCTAGAGGGGATCCGCCCTCCACCTCCAGTTAGTATGAGTCACATCCGGGTTGAAGAGAGCAAAGCAGCTGATCTGTGGGATCCACCTGTCAGTCTGAGCCACCTCAGCGAGTCTGAGAGAGAAATAGTTCACCAGATGCTGCGAGAGGAGTGTGCCTCCTTTTCAAAAACTGATGATGATATTGGATGCATTGAAAAGCTGCAACTCAGCATTTCTTTGAAGGACACTGAACCTGTGGCGAAAACCTACCTCTCTGTGCCCAAGCCACTGTACGGAGAAATGAAAGACTACTTGCATGATCTCATCGCACAGGGCTGGGTCCAGAAGTCCAACTCGCCGTATGCATCCCCAGTCGTCTGTGTTCGTAAGAAAGACGGGAGTCTACGACTGTGTATTGACTTCCGTGAAGTAAACAAGAAAACTCTCCCTGACCGACAGCCTATTCCCAGAGTGCAAGACATCATGGATGGCTTAGGAGGGAACTCCTACTTCTCTCTGTCAGATCAAATGAAGGCATATCATCAGGGCTTTATGGCCAAGGAGAGCACACCTGTGACAGCTTTCGTGACTCCCTGGGGTCTCTATGAATGGATCAGAATTCCATTCGGCCTGATGAACGCTCCAGCGGCCTTCCAGCGTTGCATGGAGGAATGTTTGGAGGGACTGAGGGATGAAATCTGCATTCCATACTTAGATGACACCCTGGTCTTTAGTAGATCCTTCCAGGATCACGTGGAAGATGTGAGGACAGTACTGCAGCGACTCAGGCAACACGGCATCAAGCTGAAGCCCAGCAAATGTGAGGTATTCAGACGCGAGGTCCGCTACCTGGGCCGGATCGTGTCCGCTGACGGCAGTAAGATGGACCCTGCTGATACGCTGGCTGTGAGGGCCTTAAATGAGAAGAGACCAAAGACTGTGCACCCAGAGCAGTAATGGGCCTTCTCAGTTATTACCGCCAGTACATTAAGGACTTCTCACGTATTGCTGGACCCCTGTACGCCTTGCTTGAAGCGGAACCTGGAGCAGATAAACAGAAGTACAGCAACACGAGGACAGCAAGAGGAAAAGGGAAGAACAGAGGAACGCCTTCAAATAAGCCGATCACTTGGACTGAAGACCACCAGTGGATATTGGAAAGATTGATTGATTGTCTGGTTGAGCCTCCCATCCTCGGGTTCCCAGACTTCAACAAGTCATTCATATTGCACACAGACGCCTCGAACCAGGGCCTAGGTGCAGTATTGTATCAAGAACAGGAAGGAAAGCTACGTGTCATCGCGTATGCATCTCGTACACTGACCAAGGCGGAGAAGAATTACCACCTTCACTCCGGGAAACTAGAGTTCCTGGCCTTGAAGTGGGCTGTGACCGACCGCTTTAGAGACTACTTGATGAATTCTACTTGCACTGTGTACACGGACAACAATCCACTTACCTACGTGTTGTCCACAGCCAAGCTGAACGCCACAGGGAGTAGGTGGGTTGCTGAACTAGCAGACTTCCATCTGACCATCAAGTACCGTCCAGGCAGAGAGAATGGTGACGCTGATGCTCTGTCGAGGATGCCCTGTGACATCGAGGGGATGATGGAGCGCTGTACCGAGGAAATGTCCTCCCCCTCAATACAAGCCACAGTGCAGGCCATAGAAACAGGAGAATCTGAAACAGCACGGTGCATGATGGCTCTTGGATGTGTAAGAACGGATGCGGAAGCACCTGCACCCTTCTCAAGAGCAGAAATAAGTCAAGCACAAAGAGAAGACCCAAATATTGGCCCTGTAATAGCCTGCAAACAGTCAGACCAAAGACCTGTCGGACAACAGCTCAAATCAGAGCGCTACGCCTACTCAGAGAGTGGGACAAACTCAGTTTGGATGGAGACGCCATACTGCACCGAAAGACTGTCTCCAGAACACAACTTGTCCTCCCGGAGAAGTACAAGACCACAGTCCTGAGACAACTCCATGATGACATGGGGCATCAAGGTGTGGACCGTACAACGTCACTCGTGCGAGACCGTTTCTTCTGGCCACATCTGCAGCGAGAGGTGGAGATCTACATGTCCCGATGCTGTGCCTGTCTTAAACAGAAAAAGCCCTGTAGAGAAACAAGAGCCCCTCTCACCTCCATTGTCACAACACAGCCATTTGAACTGGTATCCATCGACTTTCTGCATTTAGACAAGTGTGCAGGTGGCTATGAATATATTCTGGTGATAGTCGATCACTACACCCGCTTTGCCCAAGCATAATATGCCACAACAACCAAATCTGCCAAGTGTGTTGCTGACAAGATCTTCAATGATTATGCCCTTAAATGAGGTTTTCCCCAGCGTCTCCACCATGACATGGGTGGCGAGTTTGAAAATCAGTTGTTTGCACAGCTAAAGAAGAACTGTGGAGTGATGGGCTCTAGAACAACACCGTATCATCCAGAAGGAAACGGGCAGGTTGAGAGGATGAACAGGACACTCCTGCAAATGCTGAAGACTCTCACGGTGCCATACACACACATTCCTACACTCGTGGACTTTGCGATGAGTCGAGTACTACAACATGCACACACTTTTACATTCGTGGACTTTGAAACAAGCCGAATGCTTTATACACGTTTCGTATACTCCGGACTGTTGTTGAAACAACTGAGTATCCTTCATTCGCTCGTGTTGGTCTGTTTCAGAGCTGTAGAGGGCGCGCGCTGCTGTTTCCGCCTCTATGCAGCAGCCCCAACGCCAACCACAGCCCCAGTTCACCCCCCAACAGTGCCAACCCCAGCCCCAGTTGACCCCCCAACAGCTCCAACCCCAGCCCCAGTACAATTCCCAACAGTACCAGCCACAGCCCCTGTACACCCCCCAACAACCCCAGTACTTTCCCCCACCACGCCACTCACAGAGTATCCTTCATTCGCTCGTGGACTTTTGGATTAAGCCAGACGATGTTATTGTTGATTTTGTTGTGAAAAAAAAGAGAGAAAAAAAAAGAAGAAAAAAAAACTGCTTGTAAGAAAAGAGAACGGGTGATGTTGAAATATTGTATATCTCATGTCGGGGACGACATCTGTTTCGAAGGGGAGTGTGTAGTAGACTGAATTTTATTGATTTAATTATTTTATTGATTCATGCAAAAACGGTCTTTTATGCTATTCTTTTGGTTAAGAGTATTGTATTTGAATGTGTTTATTTTGGTCTAACTACTGTAAGCTATTTTTGTTATTTGTGAAACATTTTGGGTCCATTTGAAACAGTTTGACATGTTTCTTTATGTAGTTTTACATCACTACAGTGATCTACATTTCTGTGATTGACTAGAGAGTTTGGTGGATCGGCTATCGATTATGTTGGTCTGTTTCAGAGCTGTAGAGGGCGCGCGCTGCTGTTTCCGCCTCAGTACACTTTGTGTTTTGAAGCGACACACTGCGTCGTGGATCATTCATTCACGCTTTTGCCCCTCTACAGGTAAAACTGACATCAGACGGCTCAATGTGAAAACTATATCATTTGGGTACTGTATATGATGTGGACAGCAGTATTTTCGCTGTGAAATGTTTACTCTTAAGAGTTTAATTTACACCTGTAATTGGTATTGTTTGTAATCCACATGGTGAACTACAGGGAGACGCCATTTTCCGCCGTTTACACTGTGAAGCGTCGCTGCACGTCGTGTGTGTTTGCCTTTGATCTATTTCATCATTTAATTCATGGAGCACAGAAACTGTGAACTTTATGTGTAAAAGCTAAGAACTAAAAGGATGCATTACAGATGCTGTGGTCATTTAAAAACGTGATTAATTCATGAAGATAAGAGGGTTGCTGTTAAAAACAAGAGTAATTCATGGAGAGATAAAAGTGCATTTAAAAACATAAATAAGAATAACTTAAGGTTAAAAAGGTGATAAAAAGGGTTTGGTTTAAAAACAATTCATTTATATTATATGGGTTAAAAATGTAAATGTACAGTACATGTTTACAGGTGCCTTTGATTAATCAGTGCATTTAAGCACTTCTGATGCACTTTGCTGATGTAGTATGGTAACATTTAAGTGTCCAAACATGCCATGTTGCTATTGTGTTATTTTATGGTCCAGTACACTACAGTTACAAACTGAAGGACAAGTTTATTAATGATGCCATTTATTTTGAAGAGTCATTTTGGGAAAATAATGGTCATAGAGATGCTTAAGCATACAAGGTGCCTTGTTTATTGCTATTATTTGATGCTACAGTTATTGACTGAATGGCACTTTAAATAATTAATTGAGTCTGAAGTAGGCCTATATACTGTGTGTATTTCGGTGAAGGTATTTTGAGGGAATTCATTTTGGATAACTCATGGTAATATGGAGACAGTATTATGGTAGTGATACAGTATGTGACATGATGCTGAATTTATTTGTGAAGAACATGATTGAATAATTGTTATTTTGATGATTGCCTTGAATAAATTTATATTAAGTACACTTTGTGTTTTGAAGCGACACACTGCGTCGTGGATCATTCATTCACACTTTTGCCCCTCTACAGGGGGCGCTACATTGGCCACAGACCATTTGCCTGTTCTCATTCTCCCTGATTTTTGGTTAGTTTTGGATTTTGCCAGTGCCCTTACCACTAGAGGTAGCATGAGGCAGTATCTGCAACCCACAGAAGTTGTTCAGGTAGTGCTGCTCATCCAGGATGGCACATCAATGAGTGCTGTGGCAAGAAGGTTTGCTGAGTCTCCCAGGACAGTGTCCAGAGCATGGAGGCGATACCATGAGACAGGCCAGTACACCAGGAGACATGGCAGGGGCCGTAGGAGGACAACAACCCAGCCACAGGACCGCTATCTGGTCCTTTGTGCAAGGAGGAACAGGAGGGGCACTGCCAGAGCCCTACAAAACGACCTTCAGCAGGCCACTAATGACTCCATGATGGTGGTATGAGGGCTGCACGGTGCTCGGCTGTGAGCACAGGCCCCACTTGTGGACGCCGGGCACTCATACCACCATCATGGAGTCTGTTTCTCACAGTTTGAGCAGAAACATTCACATTAGTGGCCTGCTGAAAGTCGTTTTGTAGGGCTCTGGCCCACACCACTGTATTAAAGCTTACATTTTATTATGAATAGCACATTCAATCAATTGCATCTGTGTAGGCATCACTGTCACTATGTATGACAGGTAAAGAAATATTTGTAATATTCATTGTTATTGTCGAATGTTTACTGTGACACACACTTAACTTTAATTTATTTATAATATTTTTCGTTCTGAAATGGAGGTTTCATGTCACTGCAGTGCAGACAGGCTCTGCTTGGCTGTGGAGTAGACTACAGAACACAGCTGTGTGGGATTGCATTTTATAAAGGCATACACAGGGAAATCTCGCTATTTCTACGTCACATTATTTCGACTACGGGCGTCGGCAGGTTAGCTACTCACCAGTGTCAGGGTTACTGAGGTTAGGGTTAGGGTTTGGTTTAGGTTTAGGCATAGAGGTTAACATTCACCAGCGTCGGCAGGTTAGCTACTCACCAGCATCAGCAGGTTAACATTTCACCAGGTTGACATTCACCACAGAAATAGGGCCCCTGGTGTTACATTAACACAGAAACATGACTAAAAACATAACTTTCTGCTTCACAGTCTGTCCTGTCTCAGGTTTGGTGGGGTGGTGAAGAGGCGGCGGGAGAGCCGTTAACAGTGTGGGCGTACCTTCTTGGCCTTCTCCTCCCCTGTGCGCCTCCTGTCTATGTCTTTATCAGCAATGTGTTGTGGTACATCCTCTTCCTCTTCCTGTTTGCCTACATGCTGCTGGTGGACTTTAAGCCACCGCCCCCTAGTGGGCCGTCCAGCTGGGAATGTGTGCTGTACTTCTGGGTGTTCACCTTCTTATGTGAGGAGATCCGACAGGTGAGTGGAAGGAGATTCTCTCTATCTTATTGCAATCTGTGTGTTAACACACACTCCACAAGAGGGAGAGAGGAGCACTCGTCAGAAAACATAGTTCCACCAAATACTTGTCTTGGGTGCACGGCTCAGGGAACAAATATGCTTTAGAAAAGAGATGCCAGCACTCACTTTAGAAGACTTCTTCCATTTTTCCCCCAGCAGCTAGGAATAATCATTTGGCAAAAGCACACATCTACGGCAACTGCATGGTGTGTGTCGATATGTGTGAATGTAATCTGTAATCCACCACATTATGTGCGTTACAGTTGTCTTAGGTTGTCCTAGCCTAGGTTATCCTAATTGGCCTTGGCAAGCGTCCATTATGAGTCTCGTTGTATTGCTTGAGAGCGATCGGCACAAAGGACTTTCCTAGTCTCTCGCACCTCCGTCCTGGATAGCGGAAATGGTTGTTTCCTCTCTTACTCCAGTAACCGAAGATCTCAAGGTAGAGGGGATGGGAGGAGTTAGTCACCGTTGTCGGACCACGTGATAGGTGAGTCAATATAAGGTTTAACCCCCAACAAATTGATACAAAAGGTTTTTCAATGGATTCTGGTAGTATTGGGTGTGTTAAATAACATACTCAAAATCTACCTCCCCGAAAGCCGCCATTTTCAAGATGGCGTCCGAGTTGACTATGGGGAGCTTAAAATGGCTATATCTCGAATAGAAAAGATTTTGCTAATATTTAGTCAACTGATTCTGGTACCTCTGGACATTCTTTAGAGCATACTAAAAATAGAGGAAAATATTCCTTTCAGAAAGGTTTCATTTTCAAGATGGCGCGTGATATAGATATAGCCATTTTAAGCTCCCTGCAACCATCTGGGACGCCATCTTGAAAATGGCGGCTTTCGGGAAGGTAGATTTTGGTAGATTTTGAGTATGTTATTTAGCATGCCCAATGCAACCAGAATCCATTGAAAAACCTTTTGTATCAATTTTTTGGGGGATAGGCCATATTTTCTCTTAGAATGACTCACCTATGATGTCACAATGACATGTCAACAAAGTTGAGGCGTTACAGATGTGCCCGTTGTCATAGTTAACACTTTGCAAGCCACGGGGAGCCACTTAATATGAAAACCGTAATATACCGTACATCATCTGTACTAAAATTAGCCGAAAAAAAATAACCGTCTTTTTCCGTACTAGGTCATTAAAAATGAAATAAGTGATAATGATCTAAAAAAAAACGATCGCTAGCCTTTCTCCCTCTCACCACCGGTCTAACCAATAGCATGATTCTTCTCTGCGCATGCACCAGAATGCTTTTGATCGCTTCGGGGGCAGATTAGCCTTCTAGCCATTGACTCACAGTGTGGACATTAGCGCTAGCATAGCCGTTGGGATGCTGTTAGGGATCTCCATATATGGGCATAAAAGGGATTCTGTTAGGGATCTCCATATATGGGCATGAAAGAGATTCTGTTAGGGATCTCCATATATGGGCATAAAAGGGATTGTATCCCAGATGATGCCCTGTAAGGAGATCCACACTAACAGAATCCATATATGGTCCTACCGACAGCTGCTATAAGCCAACCCTGGCGATAAGGTCTGAGTCCAAGAAATGCTTCTTTCCTGGCAAGAATTGCCCCTTTATTATTCTGTATGGCTCGTTTGTGTATTGTATGACATCACGCCACATCATCGGCTGAGGACTGTGTGATGTCATCATATCTCCATATATGGAGACATAAGTTGCTCATGCCCAAATATGGGCTGGTGAGGTCAGACTTAGTGTGATGCGTAGGTTATCTCCATATATGGAGATTCAACTTCAATGAGTAACCATGGCAAACTGTCAACTGCCTGTATGTCTTGATAATTGGTAAAACAAACTTTTGGCCTATTTGTGGAGATAAGCGACCAACGGTCGCTTATCTCCCGATTAGGGAGTCTTACTGGTCATAATATTATGTCTCAGATCATAATACAATGATAGAAATTTCCGGCTAGTCCACAACAAGCCATTCTGGGCCGGCTGGGGAAGTGTTAACTGCGAACTTTGGTCACAATTACTTATTACTTTGAATAAAGAATAATATATTACATATTACATTATATTACTTTAATTATGTACCGTACCAGTAAGACTCCCTAAATCGGGAGATAAGCGACCGTCAGGTCGCATGTAAAAATCAGCCTGATGGTGGCGCTAAATGGGACAGATCCATGTTGATGACATGACTGTAGACATACTGTGTACTGCATGATTTTAGGGCAAAATCTGTAGGAGCAGTGTCCAAAGATGTGTTTAAGAAATCGGCCTGAAGGTGGCGCTAAATGTGACAGATGCATGTTGATGACATGACTCTAGAGTCTAGAGTCTAGACATACTGTGTACCTCTTTGTAAGATTTTAGGGCACAATCTGTAGGAGCAGTGTTCAAAAATGCAAGAATCTTTCTCATGGTGGAGCTAGAAGAGGGCCATGTGAGAAATCAGGTAGTGGTTTGGCAGCCAAGGAGTGTGTGTGCAAAGTTTGGCATGGATCGGGGCAACGGTGGCGGAGATATGAGAAGGGGAAATGTGTGACATGTGACGTGTGACTGACTGACAGCCGGTGGAGGTTTTGATAGTAACTGCGACCTGATGGTCGCAATAAGATGTACAACAACACAATCTGTTTAGCCAGCTCCTTTTAGAACTGAATCTTGACAATCAGCCAAAAGGGCTGTAAAATATAGCAGCAATCTTTCTTGACCTGTTAAACGAAATGTTAAACCCGGCAGATCCTGTCCGTCCGTAGATCCTGTCCGTAGTGAGGGTAACGCCTCAATGTCTATAGCTGACCTGTTGTGACATCACATTGTTGACTCAATGACCAAGGCAGCTTAAAGGAGTAGTTCACCCCCAAAATTACTTTTTTTTTATTGATTACTCATGCCATGGTCACTTGAGTTCAATAATATTTTTAGTTTTTTGTCGCACTCCTTAGACAAAAATTTGTTACAATAAATTTACCCCCATTGATTCCGTATGATCAAAGGGAGTGAATTTACAACATTTTTTTTTCCTTGGGAATGCAACAAATACAAACAAATATATATATATTGAACTCAAGTCTATATGGCATGAGTAATCAATAGGGGGGAAAAAATACATTTTGGGGGTGAACTACTCCTTTAACACCTCAATGTCTATAGCTTACCTGTTGTCTGTCTGTCTGTCTGTCTGTCTGTCTGTCTGTCTGTCTGTCTGTCTGTCTGTCTGTCTGTCTGTCTGTCTGTCTGTCTATCTATCTCAGACGTGTGTCATATCCATCCATATTTGGAAAAATATTTTGTCCACATTTTATCCAACTTAAACAACCAACCGCAACTCAGATCGCACTTGCAAATGAATTCCGTCCTTTGCGAATTCCGTCCTGCACAAGGTCGGTTTTCTTACTTGTATAATATTACTGTTTTGACAAATTACTCCCTTACACTACTCGTTACTGGGTAAAGTAATAATAGTACAGTAATATATTACTAGTAACTAGTTACTGCCCAACATTGATTGTGCCTGGTGGGAATGATGCTTTAGTAATACGTTCACTGACTGACTGCGATGTTGCCAAAGCTGTAATGAGTGAGGTACAAATGGCAAATATTGTCCTCTTACAGCTGATTGTCTATCAACTTGATTCAGTCTGAATGATGTGTTTAATTACTTTCAGATATTCTCTGTGGGCTACGGGTACATGACTTTCTGCCAGAAGATGAGGCTTCACTGGCAGGATTTCTGGAACAGGTCTGACCTCATTGCCATTATGCTGTTCATTATTGGTCTCATCTGCAGGTTGGTACACAGACTTTATTTTGTTCCCCCTTCATTATAGATAGAAGGAAACCCATAGGGCTCATACAAGGTTCTCAGTCTAACCTAAAATAATAAACATATAAGTTAAAACATAGAATTCAAACAATATATGACAAACAAGAAGTGTGTGTGTGTGTGTGTGTGTGTGTGTGTGTGTGTGTGTGTGTGTGTGTGTGTGTGTGTGTGTGTGTGTGTGTGTGTGTGTGTGTGTGTGTGTGTGTGTGTGTGTGTGTGTGTGAGTGTGCGTGCGTGCGTGCGTGCGTGCAGAAGTAAGGCTTTATATGGTACTTTATGGTAGAAGCAAATGTAGAGGCTTTATTCATCAGGCTGGCCTTCAATCTATGTTTAAAGTTACTGATTGAAGATGAGCATTTGCCAATAAGTATCTGTGTATCCCAGATCAAAGAACCTTCTTTACAGTAATGGACCTTTTAATGGGGAACTGGCTATGAGTGATACAACTGAAGGGAGGATGGAGATTGTTAATTTGTTGGATTGTCTAGTATTATAATCAGGAACTTGCCAATTGGTCTTAAAACAATCTTTAAGTGTTTCGCCGTATCTCATAGAAAAACATAAATAATAACTAATTACAGTATTAGTGCAACATAAATAAAAAAAAAGAAATTATGTCATTAGAGGTCAGAGAGAAAAATCTAGGTTAAGTTATTTTACACCTCTGCCCTGGATAGGTGAATCTGTTATTTCCTCTCTTACTAGGTACCCAATTATCTCTGCTATTGTACTTGAAGTAAATAGAGAGCTACATGAGAAATATAGGAACCATGATAATATTCCTCAAATCATAAGCATAGGAGTTTGATTAAAACAAATTACAATGTAATACATGTATTTAATATATACTTGTGTGCTTCAGGAGGTTTGAGTGGTCCTATGAATTTGGACGAGATGTCCTCTGTATCGACTACATGGTCTTCACACTCCGTCTCATTCACATCTCTGCTATTCACAAAGAGATGGGACCAAAGATCATCATTGTTGGCAAAATGGTAAGATATAAGACAGACGTTAGTGTATTTTATTACCCGGCTTGTTTCAACGCTTGATTCTGATTGGTCGAGCGCTGAAATCAGAGGTCTGTTATTTCTGGATAGCAGACCGCTCGGCTCAATAACAGACCGATGGCTAATCAAAGACTCAGAGCACCTGCTGCAGTCAAGCTGCACTGCGTGAATCTTGTGCTGTATCTAACATGTCAGCCATGAAAACAAACACACAGCGACATTTACAACTAAACGTTGCTCTGAAGAATGTTTTTAAAAATATTTTAAGCGAGAAATAGACGACGTAGTATCAGAAAATGGACCTTATCTAATCAGCACTTCCTTGTTTCAAGGCGACCGTGTCGCGCTGGGAGGACGCCCAGCGCAACACTTGTGGAACACTTCCAGCCGTCTGTAAACAAGGAAATACTTTGTTTTGTTTTTAGTTTTGAGTCAAATTATTAATTTGATTTAGTAGCCGGGTAATAAGCGGGATAAATACTGGCTCCTTGGGGGTTGTTCATATATAACATCCCTTCGAACTGATAACTTATCAGTCCGTCGGGATGTTATATATGAACAACCCCCGCGGAGCCAGTATTTATCCCTTACTTGTTGTACTAGAAGCTGGGCCGCCCGAACTAGTCGGCGACCTGGCCAACTCAGGAACGATGTAAATAGGGAATGAATGCCCCGCCCTTTAATGCAAACCCCATTATACCTGTTGTCATAGGACCCGTTTTGACCATCTGTTTGCCTGTGTCCATTTATGCCCATATATGGAGATATCTGTATCTGTCTGTCTGTCGGCGTCCATTTTATGTCCATATATGGAGATCACTGCAGATATAGTTCTGGGTCCATTTTATGCCCATATATGCCTTGGAGATATCTGTCTATTTGCGTCCATTTTATGCCCATATATGGAGATCTCTGTATCTGTCTGTCTGTGTCCCTTTATGCCCGTATATGGAGATATCTGTTTATCTGCGTCCATTTTATGCCCATATATGAGATCTCTGTCGCTTTTTGTTTGTTTCTTCTTTAAGCAGAATACACAGCCTGCTTAAATCTGCATCATTCAAGTCATCCTCCCAGTCCCACGCTTTGTTGCTTGTCTTATGTTTGTCTTTGTCTCTTTTATTTTCTTTTTTGGAGCGGACCAGGGAATGAATGCCCTACCCTTTAATGCAAACCCCATTATACCTGTTGTCATAGGACCCGTTTTGACCATCTGTTTGCCTGTGTCCATTTATGCCCATATATGGAGATATCTGTATCTGTCTGTCTGTCGGCGTCCATTTTATGTCCATATATGGAGATCACTGCAGATATAGTTCTGGGTCCATTTTATGCCCATATATGCCTTGGAGATATCTGTCTATTTGCGTCCATTTTATGCCCATATATGGAGATCTCTGTATCTGTCTGTCTGTGTCCCTTTATGCCCGTATATGGAGATATCTGTTTATCTGCGTCCATTTTATGCCCATATATGAGATCTCTGTCGCTTTTTGTTTGTTTCTTCTTTAAGCAGAATACACAGCCTGCTTAAATCTGCATCATTCAAGTCATCCTCCCAGTCCCACGCTTTGTTGCTTGTCTTATGTTTGTCTTTGTCTCTTTTATTTTCTTTTTTGGAGCGGACCCCATGAATGCCCCACCCTTTAATGCAAACCCCAATATACCTGTTGTCATAGGACACGTTTTGACCATCTGTTTGCCTTTGTCCCCACCCTTTAATGCAAACCCCAATATACCTGTTGTCATAGGACCCGTTTTGACCATCTGTTTGCCTTTGTCCCCTTATGCCCATATATGGAGATCTCTGCACACACAGTACCGGTTGCGGAAAACTCTGATGTCAGACTCTGCATTCGGGCATTCATTTTATGCCCATATCTGGAGAACGCGCGTGCCGGTGGGAAGAACGGTTCTCGAGATACGCGGATTACATACATACATACACATTCACAGAGATGTTTTGTTGACTCATGTGGCGTACGTGATGTCAGAACCTTTTATGAAGTGATGTCACAATGAGTCAGCGCTTGCGCAGATTTCCTCCGGAACAGCCTGATGTCAACAATCAGCTCTGCATAACAGTGCCGGTTCCCCCTTTAATGCAAACCCCATTATACCTGTTGTCATAGGACCCGTTTTGACCATCTGTTTGCCTGTGTCCATTTATGCCCATTGACTCATGTGGTGGGGAACGCGCGTGCCGAATCTGAAGCCGGTGGGACGAACGGTTCTCGAGATACGCGGATTACATACAGACAGACAGACAGAGATTTGTCGCATTTATAGAGCGTCTAGTCGGCGACCTGGCCAACTCGGGAACGATGTAAATAGGGAATGAATGCCCCGCCCTTTAATGCAAACCCCATTATACCTGTTGTCATAGGACCCGTTTTGACCATCTGTTTGCCTGTGTCCATTTATGCCCATATATGGAGATATCTGTATCTGTCTGTCTGTTGGCGTCCATTTTATGTCCATATATGGAGATCACTGCAGATATAGTTCTGGGTCCATTTTATGCCCATATATGCCCATATATGGAGATCTCTGTATCTGTCTGTCTGTGTCCCTTTATGCCCGTATATGGAGATATCTGTTTATCTGCGTCCATTTTATGCCCATATATGAGATCTCTGTCGCTTTTTGTTTGTATCTTCTTTAAGCAGAATACACAGCCTGCTTAAATCTGCATCATTCAAGTCATCTACCCAGTCCCACGCTTTGTTGCTTGTCTTATGTTTGTCTTTGTCTCTTTTATTTTCTTTTTTGGAGCGGACCCCATGAATGCCCCACCCTTTAATGCAAACCCCAATATACCTGTTGTCATAGGACACGTTTTGACCATCTGTTTGCCTTTGTACCAACCCTTTAATGCAAACCCCAATATACCTGTTGTCATAGGACCCGTTTTGACCATCTGTTTGCCTTTGTCCCCTTATGCCCATATGAATGAATGAATGAATGAATGAATGAATGAATTAATTAATTAATGAATGAATGAATGAATGAATGAAAGTCTTTATTTTGAACATGTTAAAAAAAATTGACAAAGTTAAAAGAAATATCATTAATTTAAAAATAAAGTTACAAAGCAAGTCAAAACAAGCCTCACTGGCAACAAAACTGATTTCCATGTTCAAAAGGGAGTAGGAAGAGGTATAAAACTTATTTAATCCTACCCCATCTTACTTTAACGTCATCCTTTGATTTCTGTATCACATATACCAATGTCTATAAACTCATGATTTTCATATAATTCTTCAAACGCAAAAGAAGTCGTCCCTAAATAAAAATTATAGTCTACATATATACATACATACAAACATACACATACATACATACTTACATACATACATGCATACATACATACATACATACATACATACATACATACACATCTGTAAACATTATATACTCTAAGTTGTTACTGAGTCTCTTCACCTCTGTACCTCTTTATAATGCTTTCTTTATACCTTTTTTTGAACTGTATCATACTTGAACACTGCTTGAGCTCCTCCTCCATACTGTTCCATAGCTTCACTCCACATCTTGAAATACAGAACGATTTTAATGTTGTTCGTGTAAATTGTGTTTTTAAATTTAGCTCCCCCCTTAAGTTATAGCCCCCCTCTCTGTCAGAGAACATCACCTGGATGTTTCCAGGGAGTTGATTATTTCTTGCTTTATACATTATAATGGCAGTTTTATATTCTATAATATCCATGAATTTTAAAAGATTTGAATTTAAAAATAACCTTTTTACTATTTAATGTACCGGTATACATCTTTTCCATCCAGTCCTTAAAACCTCTATACTAGTGTCTGGTGCTCTATATATACAACTAATTAATATATTTTTAACATTTACCATACAGATTTCAATTGTTAAACATTCAGCTAAATTATCAATCACATTTGTCATGCTTTCAACCACCTTATAATTCAATCTATTGTCCACATACAATGCTACTCCTCCTCCACCCTTAGTATTTCTGTTTATATAGTTAAACTCGTATCCTTACATTTCAAAGTCCACTCCCTTGTCCACATTGATCCAAGTTTCAGATATGGCAATTATGTTGAATGGCTGTGTGAACCGACGTAAATAATCCTTGATTTTTTTAAAGTTAGCATACATGCATCTACTATTGAAGTGGATTATTGATAATTGTCCCTCTGCCTTGATGGACTGGTTGTATTGTTCCTGTGAGTAGTAGTAGCAATTGTCATTGATGCTGGAAAATAAATTATTGTCCGGGTCTATATCATTCTCTATATCCAGTAACTTATGGTCAGTGTATTCACATGTTTTCAGTTCCAGCTCGTCATTGTCCTTGATCCTCTGTATTAGCTGTATAATGTCTCCTGAGCTAGATGCGTGAGTTGTGTTGTTGTGTGTCATGATTGAATGTTTGTTTAGTCAATAGAAAGTGTTGATCAACTTACAGTCCTGTCCATTGTACTGCTCACTGGTGTTTATCCAGTTCCTCCATGCTGCGTATACACAACACCTTGGCCGCCTCTGGTGATCCGTTTAGTTTTATGAACACTTTGCAGTTTGCAGACCACGTATCCTGGATTGTCTTCTCCTTCTTCATGTAGCGGGCTTTCTTGGCGATGTCTGCGTTACGTTTGGTGAGATGTTCTTTCAGGTAAACGTTTGTTCCCTTTAGTTTCCATCTCATTTTCATAAGCGCAGTTTTGCTTTTTCGATTCACAAATCTCACGATGACGGCTGTGGTTTTCTCCTTGTCATTTCTCCGTGGCAGAGTGTGACAGGCCTCAATGCCGTCGCACTCCATGTCGATCCCCTTGGTTTTGAGGAAATCTGCTACCTGTTTCTCCACAGAGATTTCATCCTGCTCGCTGGGCTCATTTACCCCATTGATCACTGTAGCCGCGGCCGCTTTCGCGTACAACCTGGGTTTGATATTGAGCCCAGTGACAATCACGTCGTTGACTGCTGTATTGCTCCAAATCTGACACACGGTTTTCCAGGAAGCAGATTCTCTGGTCCTTCTCCACACTTTGGGATTTAAGTTGCTGAACCTCCAGCACCAGGTTCATAATGGTTTTCTGCTGCTCTTTGATAGTTGAGACTTCGGCCGCTAAGAAGTCAATGTGTCCTTAATTTCCCCACCTTCCTCCGCTGTCAGATTCTTCTTTGGCGGCATTTTGATCTTGCTGTCTTTATACTTATGGTACTATAAGCACAATCATAACAATCAGTTTTCCTACTTTTCGCAAACAATTCAAGTGGCTCTGGCGTGACTTGCACGCAGCCACCCGCTCCTCCAGGAAGTTCCACATATATGGAGATCTCTGCACACACAGTACCAGTTGCGGAAAACTCTGATGTCAGACATCAGCTCCGCATTCGGGCATTCATTTTATGCCCATATCTGGAGAACGCGCGTTCTCGAGATACGCGGATTACATACATACATACACATTCACAGAGATTTTTTGTTGACTCATGTGGCGTACGTGATGTCAGAGCTATGCCCATATATGGAGATCTCTGTATCTGTTTGTCTGTGTCCCTTTATGCCCATTATAGGAGATCTCTGTATCTGTCTGTGCCTCCGACTGTGTTGCAGACACAGTGCCGGTTCCCCCTTTAATGCAAACCCCATTATACCTGTTGTCATAGGACCCGTTTTGACCATCTGTTTGCCTGTGTCCATTTATGCACATTGACTCATGTGGTAGTGCCGGTTCCCCCTTTAATGCAAACCCCATTATACCTGTTGTCATAGGACCCGTTTTGACCATCTGTTTGCCTGTGTCCATTTATGCCCATTGACTCATGTGGCATACGTGATGTCAGAGCCTTTTATGAAGTGATGTCATAATGAGTCAGCGCTTGCGCCGATTTCCTCCGGAACAGCCTGATGTCAACAATCAGCTCCGCATAAGGAGATTCCGAACGTTTTGCGCCGGTTCGGGAAAACCGCGCGTCGGATCGGGTCGAGGCCCGGCACTGCACTCCGCGCCGCGGCGGGGAACGCGCGTGCCGAATCTGAAGCCGGTGGGACGAACGGTTCTCGAGATACGCGGATTACATACAGACAGACAGACAGACAGACAGAGATTTGTCGCATTTATAGATAGATTATACGGCTTGGTTTAATGCTTGATTCTGATTAGTCAATCACTGAATTCAGTGGTTCATTATTTTTGAATGATCTCTAACCGCAATAACAAACTGCTGTCTGATGAAAGACTCAGAACCGTGGCAGATGGCAGCCATTTAAACAAACACACAATGTAATTTAGTATTCATGTAATAATTGGGATTGGGATCAGGGTGATTAGACCCCTCCTCTTCTTCAGAGAGAGCCCACTTTGGCGTCAGGGTTTGATCACCCTGTCTGGGTTTATTCTCAATAATGACCCGCTCCCCATTGATTAACCAGTGCTTATCATGCTGTTAAGGTCTCATTGGTCACTGATATTATAATGAACACAAAATGTCTTGTTTCTCACTGTTCAGATGAAAGATGTCGCCTTCTTCCTCTTCTTCCTGGGGGTTTGGATTATGGCATATGGAGTAGCAAATCAGGCGCTGCTGTTTCCCAACGATTCCAACCCAAGTCGTATCTTCCGTCGAGTGTTCTACCTACCTTACCTCTCCATCTTTGGGGAGTTTGATCTTCAAGTAATAGATGGTGTGTGCGCATGTGCATGAGAAACAAAGAGAGAGAGAGAGAGGGATTAGGGGTCAAAGCAACAGATGTGTAGGCACTAGGGTGCTTAATCTTCATCTCTGAGGCCGATTACACATTCTTGCTAACACTGCCAGTGAAACTATATATTAACAATATCGGTACATTGAAGGCCCTGCCGATGTGATGCAATACAATTCGCCCCTGTTCACAGTGTGGTGTGCTTTGATAATGATTTCATAATTCTCCACAATGTGATTTGGTGTGATACTATGTAATACTATCAGAATCAAGAGGTGTAGGACAAGAGGTTTAATAACTAAACAACAGAGGACAATGAGGACACATGGCAGGTTGAATACAAGGGGGGTTATTAACTAAACAACAGAGGACCAGGAACAGACACAGGAACACGAGAAAACTAGGAATAACTAGGAGCAAGAAATAACACTATAGGAACGAGGAATATACGAGGAATCACGAGGAGCTAAGAAAACACTGACTTAACTGTACACACCGGGGGCGAATTAGCGAATAGCGAATTAGCGTATAATTGTTTTTTGTTTTTTTTTACTTTATAAAGTCAATGGAAGCTTCCACTCCAAACGCGAATTTCGAAAAAGCGAAAAGGCATCTGTTTTTTATTCGCCCTTGTGTCGAATTTAGCGAATGTTCGCTGGTGAACTCCTCTCTCTCTCTGTATCAAAGCAAGCTCACTCTATCCTATTTAAAGAGAGAGAGAGAGAGCATGGTCGAGCATTGAGGCCGAGGGGAACAGTGTTTCTTTCTCCTTTTCCGTGTCTCTCATCTGTGTGGCTGCTTGGAAAAAGTACTCGAATGTCTTACTGGTAAAAGTATGGTTTATTAGGGGGGCACGGTGGCGCAGTGGTTAGCGCTTCGCCTCACAGCTAGAAGGTCCTGGTTTCAATTCCCACTGGGGGACGCTGTGGGTGCTGGGGGCGTGTTTACAGTTTACGTGTAAAGTACTTGAATGTCTTACTGGTAAAAGTATGGTTTATGTATGTTTTATTGTAGGCTAATTTATATCTGCAAAAAGACTAATGTTTTAAAACAAATCGCTGGGTATTTACCCTTTGCAAGCCACAGGGAGCCACTTAATATTAAAACCGGAATATACCGTACATCATCTGTACTAAAATTAGCTGGGGAAAAAAAACTTATTTTCCGTACTAGGTCATTTTAAATGAAATAAGTGATAATGATAAAAAAAACGATCGCTAGCCTTTCTCTGTCTCACTACCGGTCTAACCAATAGCATGATTCTTCTCTGCGCATGCACCAGAAGTGCTTTTGATCGCTTCGGGGGCAGATTAGCCTTCTAGCCATTGACTTACAGTGTGGACGTTCTTCCGTATTATGGAGATGATCAAATGCGCCCACATTGATGCACACGGATCGCGCACGCGAAACGCACGGGGAGAAGACGACTCGGCCAAAATCCCCACTATATGCCAATGCAGAACTATTAGTTTAAAGACTCCTCACAAAATATGTTTTTGAAGCTTATCTATGAAAAGCTTGGTGTTTTTAGCACTCTGCTTTTCTCCAAAGCATCTAATCGATTTTTACCCCTAAAACTGGTCTTAATTAAGAGGGCCCTCTCTGTGAAAGCATGTGTGTGACACGACGCAGGCACAGTGTCTGAGTCCCCGTGAGATACATTTTGATGTATTTATTGTTTGTTTGTTTGTTTGTTTTCATCAAAGTGGGAGAACAGAGGAACATGTCCTGCAGTACAAACGTGACACAGATAGATGACGGTGCTGAGCCATGCATGAATGTAAACAACAGCTGGCTTGTGATCATTCTGCTGGTGGTTTTCCTGCTAGTCACCAACATACTGCTCATCAACCTGCTCATTGCCATACTCAGGTGGGAGAACCAGCCTTCTGTCTGTCACCCCATCAACGTTACTCTGTGTCTCTCCTTCCTTTCCTGAACTAAGCTTTTATCTCCTCTCAACACCTCTGATCTTAACTTCTACATGTCATCAACTTCCCAACACTTCTTATTTAATGCTAACTCATTGACTGCCAACATTGTTTTTCAACTTGTGTCGTTCCCTGCAACAGGTTCTCACCCCTAAAGCGTCATACAACCGACGCGTTGTGAAGTACTGTACTGCGTCGGACGATAGACGCTTTGGGATTGCCTACTGTTTCACGGGTTGGACGCATTAGGTGGTCTAAGAAGAAAGGAAAAAAAAGTAGTTTCCGAAGCGGGATTCGATAGCGCTTTGAAGGGTTCACTGGTTTATCAGCCACCCGTCGCTACCGCTCACGCCACTATAAACGACGGAGCAGTGCCGTCTCAGGCGCCGATGAACCCCGTGAGACACCGCCGAGGGAGCGGTAGCGACCGAGTCGCCGTGGCGAACGGTGTGAACGGCGCATGAGCCGACTCAGCCGTGTTACCGAATTATGTGCCGTTATGGACAGAATAGTAAATTATGACCAGGGGACTGCTTCCGCGTCCGAATACGGCTCAAAGAAGGGACTACGTTATCATCCACGTTTTGTCAAAGATAAAAGGACAACAAAAAAGGAATTTTCCCAGTTGTCTGGTTAGCTCAGTCGGTAGAGCATGGTGACACCAATCCAGAGACTGGGGTTCGATTCCCCGTGAGGGCTGTCATCGTAAAATATTCCAGTATACACATGTCGGCGCATGCGTACTAAGACACGACGTTCTCGTTTTAAAACTCTCCGTTCGCGTCCGACCGTGGACGCAATAGGTGTTCCCAAAGCTTTGCATGGGTGAAGCAGAATGCAAGTTAGGAACGCGTCGGACGGGTGAAGCAGAGGGGGTGAGAATGGGCTGTTCCCTGACACGCTTTCAGAGGTTTTCACTAACCTTCAAAGAATCATTTAATATTCAGCATTGCTCTGATTTGCTCACGAGAGCCCTCTAAAGATGCCCATGGGTGTCTTGGGATTGGAAAATAATCCCTGTCCACTCGCAACAATCAACTCCAAAGATAGCGGCCGCTTCCGCATCCACCTCGCTTTCCAAATCTCGTCCCATAGATGAATCTTTTTCAAAAACAAAGGCAAACTACGTGCTCAAAGGAGGTACAAGCACAGTTAAAACCGTATAGGTGCTTCTAGGAACAGTGGGATAAAACTTGAAAAAAGGAGAGATCCGAGCACAAAAAGGCGTAAAAACAAGATACTTTATTGCATTGCAAAAGAGTTAAAAGCCAACATGTTTCGACAACAAGGTCTTCATCAGGGCATTTTTGAGGCAAGCAAACAAACACAGGTCCTCATAAGAGAAATGCAGAAGCCTAGGCAATCAGCATTACTGCACACTAGTGTTGTAGTACTCCAGTCAATGACTCGTCCCGAGTCAGGATTCAAGTCCACATTTTCATTGCCTCGGTCTCGTCTCACCCTTAATTTGACTTGGACTCGACTCGGTCTCAGACCAAGAGACTCGGGACTCGCCCCCCACCGAGTCCACTCGAGTCAAGTCACCACAAAGCAATTATATCCATATTATGAGGAGCCCATTCACAATAACATTAAGAGAGCTGCCTTGTTAATTAACAGACCATATCTGACACACATCTGATATGCACACACACACTAGCACGCACGCACACAGGCACAAACACAGAGCCCCGCTGCAGCTCAGCAGCGGCAGGAAGCAACAGACAACAGCACTGAACACTCCACTCTGCTTTCCTCCTACTCGCAGGATATCCTCGTGTTCCAAATAAATACTTATTGTAGTAAACACTTCCAAACACAATACGTTGTGATCATGTGTAGTTTAAATCATCCACCTGCACTGCTGGATTAAGAATTGACATATTTTTTTTAGAGAGGTTACTAATCAAAACAATATAATAATTTGTTTTATAAGATATGTTTTGCTATAATCATGCTCTATTACAATGACACAGCTATAACAGCAATGTTTAAAAATGTTATAAACTACAGTAGTAGACATACAATTATTTTTTTAATTAATATTCTTTTTGTAATCACTTGGCCTATATCATGATATTAGACTGGATAATTATCGTCTGTGATGTGGCATATTGTACTACAGTATATGCCATACTCTTATATTGGCGAGTTCTTAAAAGTACTTGTTCTCTGCCTGGGGGAAAACATTTAATTGGAGAAAATCTAATGTCTAGTTCTAGTTCTAACTTCTTAGATGGAAAATTGGTATGGGAAAAAAACGGTACTGGCAGACAAAAAAATAATAATAATAAAAATGTTTTATTTAACAAGAAAATATTCTTCCTTCGTAAAGATCGTGGGCTCGCTTCAAGCCAATTAAAAACAATGGCTTTAAAAGTACAAAATGTCAAGATCGCAGGCAGTGCTCACTTTGATGTTACTGACGCAATCGGACGATGCATGCGTGATTTGGGGGATTTTGTTCCAAAAATGCAAAAGTTGACCCGCTGGTGGCGCTATAACAGGCCAATGTGAGAAGGCATCTGTTCCTTGACCTAGTGGGAATGTGCTTGCAAAGTTTCACGCACATCGCAGCTTGCAGCTATATTTATTATTTCTAATATTATTTAAAAAGAATTGTGCACTTCATAGGCATGTTAGATAAAGGTCCTTGGATTGCGTGTAGAATGTTTCATGCAAATACCTAAAAAATCCCAGGCTAAAAACGGGTTTAAGCGTTTTACAAACTGCTCAAAATTGGCCCCTTTGGCCATTTGGGGTAAGATTGGTTTCAGTGATATTTGAACTAACCCTCTTGATTGATTGATTGAAGAATTTATTAGCAGTTTGCAATAGAAAAAGTACAGTTTCATGACCGTACAAATCACTGGTACAAGGTCAACTAAAAGGAGATCCTAGAAAGCCGAGGCTTATTTCCACAGGAACCACACTTTAAGTACCGGTATCTCATATAACATTGAAAGACAGACGGATAGAACATAGTACTTTATCTAGGATAATATCAGTTTCAAAAGCATAACATCAAATACAAAGGCAGAGAAAAAAGAAAAAGGGGGGGGGGGGGCATGGGGGCTTAGTCTATTTACAAGTCACGGGTAGCAGCTGTCTGAAGGTGATTTTTCATACCAATTTTGAAGGAGGCTAGGGATTTGCTCTCCTTTAGGGCTTGTGGAAGGGCGTTCCACATGTTGATGGTATAGCAGGAGAACGAGTTAGAGCCTTGTTTCGTGTTAAATCTACGTTGATGATGATTAGTGGAGCTACCTCTGGTGTTGTGATCGTGAACATCCTTGACCTTTAAGAGTATAAAAAAAAGTAGTTTGCCAGGTACATGGGTATCTTGGAGGTGTAGTGAATCTTGTACACCAGGCCCATTGCAAGATGCTGTACTCTGTCAGCTACTTTGAGCCTTGTGGCGATGATCTGTAAGGTGGGTCTGAGGTTGAAGGCCAAGCACAACTCTAATTAGTTTGTTCTGGGCTGTTTGGAGCTTTAACTTTAAAGCAGCTGGGGCGTCGCGATACCAGACAAGGACTCCGTAATCAATGAGGGGCCCAATAAGAGCACCTCCTAGTGTCTTTCGAGATTTAATATTGATCAGCGGGGCAACCCTTTGCAAGAAACAAATTCGTTGGTTGACTTTTTTGATTACCTTGGTAGTAATTTTTTCACTGGATAGGTTAGCCTCCAGGATGCAACCCAGGTAGCAGATGTGTTTTTTTTTCTTTCTATCACAGTGTCACCTACTTTAATTGTGAAGTTCTCAACTAGGCTAAGTTTCTGACTAGATCCAAAGAGGATACATTCAGTTTTACCTAGGTGAATTGAGAGTCTGTTGTCATTGAGCCAGGTGCAGATCTTGTTTAGTTCAAAGTTAAGGGCCTTTTCAACCTGCAATATGTCTCTGCCTGAGACTAGGAGAGCCGAGTCATCCGCGAACAGAAACAGATTGCAGTCACAAGCAGATGACATGTACACTCACCAGGGGTGTCGAACTCATTTTGGGGTGAGGGCCGGATTGGATGAAAGGTGACTTGATGAGGGCCGAACCAGTCGCGGATCGGATGGCATGCACACTCGCGCACATGTTCGCTCTGTTTTTCTTCCTGTCGTCTCAGCCACTGCTGTAGCTAGCAGTATAGCAGTATATCATTTTACAAATTGTGTTTATTTTTAAGTAAAATAGCTACTTTCATTATTGGTATTACAGTTGCAGTTAGGTACGAGAGATGCTATTTGTTTAAAGGAGTAGTTCATCCCCAAAATGAGTTCTTTTTTCTTTGATTACTCACGCCATGGAGACTTGAGTTCAATAATATATTTTTATTTTATTTGTCGCATTACTAAGACAAAAATTTGATAATAGTACACTTCCCCCCATTGATTCCGGATGGGGACCCAAATGCATTTGGGTCCCCATCCGGAATCAATAGGCATGCATTTATTGTAATCAAATTTCTGTTTTAGGAATGAGTCTCCATTGGCTCCATGGCATTTTGGGGGTGAACTACTCCTTTAAGAAGTGCCAATAAAAATAGACCATTTGATAATAGAATAATTCAATTCCTGATATAATTTGTAAATGGCTAAAAAAATATATTATTGATCCAGGACAATAATTATTTTTATTGTATTTTATAATAAAAAGAATAAAAGTAATGAACAATAATGGCATATTCAGAAAATATCTGAATAATAAAACTTTTACATTTTATTATTATTATATTTTTTAAATAAGTTAATTTCCATGTCTAATATGTGTAATCTTTGAGTACACTTCGAATATTGTAGTTATGTTCAGTTATTATTCATAGCCAGACCCCCCACCCCATTCCTAGCAATGCTGTCATCTTATCTTCAAAGAGAGAGAGAGAGCTGGTCACTTAACATTCCAATCAATCAACTCAATCACTGCCAGGTGGGAGAAACCTAGCCTGCAGTGAGAAGGCATTAGTTACGTTAATTCTTAAAACAATCATAACTCTTGACAGGAATGGGCTAGAGACTTACTTTTTTTCTCTAAATGCTCAGAAATGTATGCTCTACAAGCCTGGGGCCTCAAGCCTGGGGAATCCGGCCCGCGGGCCGTATGTTTGACATCCCTGCTCTACACTATTTTATCATGAAAATGTGACTTAGCGTACAGGGTGGGTGACGTGACGTAACGTTTTCGCTGTCCTCGGTGTCAAACATGTATAAATAAAAAATATATTTGTCAAAAACCTTCTGAATATTGTGCAGGACATTAAGCTTTATGTGAACTTACTCAAGATTAAAACATTTCATTCCTCATTTCTTCAGAATCTTCAACCAAACATGGCAAAACTCATATGGTGTGACTGTCCTGACCTTGTTTCTCAAAGTGGGAACTTGAATAAAACTAAGAAAAAGAATTGCTAAAAATCATTTGAAAATGAATTTAGGCTAAAAAACATGTCTATTTTGAGCCTATATCTTTTCAAAGTCAAAGCATAATGTTTTCAGTCATTTCTGATCAAAAACATTTTGTCCCCCAACCCAAAATCATTTGGTGTGACACTAGTTTGGAAAAATTAAACAGGCAATTATTTGGACACCTATTGGCTAGAGAGGTCCTTCTTCTGTAAGGCTATTCAGCACTCCCAGCACAACTGCAAGACAGGTGTCTGAGGTGAGTTATGATTTTAACATTTTCATGAAATGCCATCTTGTTGAAACGTTGACAAACTCACCATTCTGGATGTCTTTTGGTGTGACACCTTTTCTTTAAAAAAAGCTTAAGTTATTTGAAGTTTTGGTCATATTTCCATGTAGATCTAGGCTGCTTTGTTATAGCTAGCATGCTGTTAGCATGCTAATGTGTACATAGTAGCCTCAAGGTAAACCTAAATGGAGAAAACAGTAATATGGTGTGACACTTAATCATATGGTGTGACATGTCTGCTTGTCACACCATATGACTTGACTGTCACACCATATGATTTATACTGTAGTTAACTACAGATATAACAACAAATAACAAAGTTCCATGTTTCTTTTGTACATTTAAACATTTGTTTTAAACATTTTTACATAAAATGTAATTTAGCTTCATTCAGTGATACTTCAAATTCATCAGACAGAGCAGAAACCCCTTCACAGCAACCTTAACATATTGTTTCAATCTAAACAATATTTTCTCTTTGTCTTAAACTATACATTCCATTTTCTTTTGTCAGCTGGAAAATGACAAGTGCTGAGAGAACGAGAAAGTACAGGGAGAAACTAAACAATGACCCAGCAAGGAGAGAGGAGCCAAAGGGGCGAGACTGCATTTTCTACGAAGAGCAGGAGGTTGTCTGTGGCATAGCAGAACCGCAACAAGGCAGCCGGTTTGCTACCCTCACCAAATACGACTGGCTGATGTACAATACAGTCTAAATGTATAATCTAATCTGATCTAATACTTTTGTACTTTCACTCACTGGACTGGACAGTGGACAGTGTTAAGGTAGGACCCGAGACAAAACTAGCGAAAATAGCTGATCTACAAGCTCTCAACACGTTGTGCTGCGAGAGCTTGTAGATCAGCTATTTTCGGAGTTGCGCAACCCAGCACTCTTTAGCTAGTGGAGATGTGGTGTAATGTCATGATTCCTAATTACATTTGTTCAACACAAAATGCTGTGTTCAAGTTCAGGAGACTTCGGAAAAAAGCAATTTACCTGAATGCTGAGTTCTGTTTCCAATAATTGGTGTTAATAAAATGTTGCCTTCAATGCCTTGGCTCCAAGTGTGGCTATGCGCCTTATTGTCCCTTTAGGATCCTTCTGCCGTGGGCCGGCAGAAGACTTAGGTGTGCGTAGCATTCCTGTGCACATCCTCATCATCCATCTACTACTACAATTCTTTCTTATCCCATGTTAAAGCCCTACAATAATATCCTGTTCAGAAATATTAAGGCCATGTTATCCTGGGTAATTGTTTAATCAATCAGTAAAGTTCAGTACTCACTAATAGGTAGGTTAAAACACAGTTTGCTTTGACACATGAAGATATGATCATACAGTGTGACACTAAATCATTTGGTGTGACATTCCAAATAGTGAGAAATCATACCTTTATTAATGATTAAACCAAAAAAATGTTTATGGATTACATAGAGAATATTATCAGGAAGAGTCACAAATATTTGTGTAATTTTAGAGAAAGTTTTGACAGAATACATTTAAAATATGTTGTAAGATCATGAACATGGGCCTCACACAGAGTGTCGATTATGAAAAAAATATACAGATATAATTAATTTTCAAAAAACTATAGTGGATCACTGGTTAGTTATGATAAAGGACTTTGATAAAGTGAGTAACTTAAGAAAGATGTACTCCATTTTCATTTTATGAACAATTATTTTCATGTCACACCATATGACGATTTTAGGCACAAGTACAACAAACTGCTGAATAAAGTCTGATTCCAATAAAATATCTAAAAACAAAATGTATTTCCATAAGGTTGAGAGTGAGTAGAACAAAAGTAAATAACTTTTATGCCTGCAATTTAAAGTTTTTTTAAAAACTCATTTTTTGGGGCGTCACGTCACTGACCGGTGTATGTTTTTAGAGGCAGAAGAATAATTTGCATAAAAATGCAATATTAATTGAATTATTAAAAAAGAATGTTTCAATTTAAAAAAATACGATCAGACATATCTTAAGATATCGTCCAAAGTTCATGTAAAACAAGTTCTGTGCACGTGACGCGGAAATCCCAGGATAAAAACGTGTTTAAGCGTTTTACAAACTGCTCAAAATGGCGGAAATTCTAAGGACGGAGCTTACTTAACACAAAAGAATCCCAGTGGTAATCCTCATTGTATTTTTATAGTTTTATCGTGTTTTATTCTAAAAGTAACCCATCGAAGTGGTGCCAACGTTGTTTGCTAACTCTCTAGCCTGCTCAGATTTCCTTTCTCTCTTTCGTTCAGAAAGTGATCTCTCTCACCGTGTCTCTATGTCTCTCTACCTCTCTCTCTGCTCCACTCTCTCTCTCTCTCTCTCTCTCTTTCGTTCAGAGAGCGATCTTTCTCTCACCGTGTCTCTATGTCTCTCAACCTCTCTCTCTGCTCCACTTCTCTCTCTCTCGCTCTAATTATCTCTCTCTCTCTCTCTCTCTCTCTCTCTCTCTCTCTCTCTCTCTCTCTCTTTTTTTTTCGCTAGAGAACCAACTGCGTTAGAATAAACCTTACAGAGAAAGTTGAGGAGAGAGAGATTGATTGATTGATTGATTGATTGATTGATTGATTGAAGACTTTATTAGAAGTTTGCATAGGAAAAGGTACAGTTTCATGACGGTACAGTTCACTGGTACAAGGTCTACTAAAAGGAGATCCATGAAAAGACTAGGCTTATTTCCATAGTAAACCATTGCAGTATCTCATATAACATTGAATGACAGACGGATAGAACACAGTACTATGCAGTAGATATAGTCAGGAAAAAAGGGGGAAATAAAAAAACAGTATAAAAACATACAGTAGGTAAATACAAAGAAGGGATTGATTGATTGATTGATTGATTGATTGATTGATTGATTGATTGATTGATTGAAGACTTTATTAGAAGTTTGCATAGGAAAAGGTACAGTTTCATGACGGTACAGTTCACTGGTACAAGGTCTACTAAAAGGAGAGCCATGAAAATACTAAGCTCATAGTGCCTTGCTGGGCTATGAGCTTGTAGATCGGCTATTAGGCATCATATGTAAATGGCAGATCTACAAGCTCATAGCGCGGTGCCGGGCTATGAGCTTGTAGATCTGCTATTTTGGAAATATATGTACCTGTGTATATAAAATGTATAGCAAATAATTATATATACCTTATGGTAATTATGTTTTTTTTCATAATTACTCTTACTTGCAGTTGCCTGGTCTGGATTCTAACATGGTGAAGTTTGTCGCAGTTGGCTTGACTTTGTCAATACAAACATTTCCATATGAATGTACATCAATTTTTATTTAATTTTATGTATTATGACTTTGAATTGCTCAGGGTATTTTGACCGTTTTAGTTTGAAGTGACTAAAATGATGATTGCAATGGAACACATCTACAACTATACTGAAGTGAAACAGCAATGTAAAGTTTTTTTTTTATCTTTATCAGAGTTTTTAGTGGCCAAGGCACGAAGTGCCCGAAGGCCACTTATTAGTGGCCAAGGCCACGAAGTGGCAAATGGCCACTCATTGATATTGGACTTCATCATTATTATTCTTCCGCCACTTTTTCTCTAGCGGCTAGACCGTGCAGTCGCTTTTTACGAAACTCGGCAGTATGGCAGAGGACTATGCCAAACGGCTAAAACGCGAAGCTCGCAACAATCGGCCAAAGGGTGGCGCTGTAGGAAGCCTTCGAAAGTGCAAACTTTGAACTGGTGTAGCTCATGCCCTGTTTCAGGTACAGCAATGAAACCTGTATACACTTATGCGTCTCCTCATACCGAACAACTTTTACGCTCTGACTTTTGACCTCTGACCTTTACCTCTCCCACAATTTTGAATTATATGAAAAACAGTCAAAATCTATCTCCTCCTGGGATTTTCGCATAACGTGCGCAAAACATTTTTTACATGAACTTTGGACCAATGCGGTCAGATCTGTCTCGGCGGATTTCTTTTAAAGCGAAACATTATTTTTTAATAATTCACTCAATGTTGCAGTTTTATGCAAATTATTCTTCTGCCTCTAAATCATACATGCAAAGTGACACGTTCATGGCATTTGGCAAATATGTAGAGGGTTAGTCCAAATATCACTGAAAGCAATCTTACTCCAATTGGCCAAAGGGTGGCGCTATACGAAGCGTTTGAAAACTCAAACTTTAAAGGTGCATAAGTCATGCCTCGTTTCGTTTAAAGACATGCAACTTGGTTACACGCGTGCCTTGACTCAAGCGGAAGCCATCCGTGTCTTTGTTAAGTAAGCTCCGTCCTTAGATTTTCCGCAATTTTGAGCAGTTTGTAAAACACTTAAACCCGCTTTTATTCCGGAACTTTCGCGTCACGTGCACGGAACTTTTTTTACATGAACTTTGGACCAATATCTAAAGATCTGTCAGATCGGATTTTAAAAAAATTGAAACATGCATTTTTAATAATTCAATAAATATTGCAAGTTGTATGCAAATTATTCTTCTGCCTCTAAAACATACATGCAAAGTAAAATTTTCATGAAGAACTACTGTAGAGGGTTAGTCCAAACATCGCTGAAACCAATCTTACCCCAATTGGCCAAAGGGGGGCACTATATCATTTTGAAAGAAGGCGTCAAGTACATTACATGAAACTTTTTCTTTTTTCTTTTCTTTTTTAAAAAAATGACAAGTCCATCATGTGTGGCTGCTGTAGTGTAGTGGTCAGTGCCTGTGCCTGGTATACGGATGGTTGTCAGTTCAAATCCCACATCGGGTTGAGTTGACGTTAACATCCTGGATGCCCATGGCATGTGCATATGTAAAACTCTTTAATGTTGACACGTCTGATCTAACTCCAGATCACGTTCATGTTTAAAATGAGCCCCACAACTACTGTAGATTTACATGAAACTTTTTCTTTTTTCTTTTCTTTTTTTTTTTTTAAATGACAGGTCCATTATGTGTGACTGCTGTAGTGTAGTGGTCAGTGCCTGTGCCTGGTATACGGATGGTTGTCAGTTCAAATCCCACATCGGGTTGAGTTGATCTTAACATCCTGGATGCCCATGGCATGTGCATATGTCAAACTCTTTAATGTTGACACGTCTGATCTAACTCCAGATCACGTTCATGTTTAAAATGAGCCCCACAACTACTGTAGATTTACATGAAACTTTTTCTTTTTTCTTTTCTTTTTAAAAAAAAATGACAGGTCCATTATGTGTGACTGCCGTGGTGTAGTGGTCAGTGCCTGTGCCTGGTATACGGATGGTTGTCAGTTCAAACCCCACTTTGGGTTGAGTTGATGTTAACATCCTGGATGCGCATGGCATGTGCATATGTCAAACTCTTTAATGTTGACACGTCTGATCTAACTCCAGATCACGTTCATGTTTAAAATGAGCCCTTCTCTACCGGCCGTTTTTTTTCTGTTCTGAGTAAAAGAAAACATGATCACTCGAAAATGTCAGAAATACTCAGATTACATTGATTTCACCCCAAGCCTCCAAAATATAAAAAAGAAATCAATAAAATCAAGGCACTCAGCCTACATAGAACTTTTTTTTTAAACAAACATGGTTAACAGATCCTGTGGCTGCCTAGTGTAGTGGTCAGGGCATATGCCTTTCATGCAGAAGGTCGTTGGATCGAATCCCACTTGGGGTTTATATAAGCATAATACCATGACATTTGGTAGACTTTACAGTTTGGTTCCTTGAACAATGTCTGATATGGAGCCTTCCTATAAATGTCCCCCAACCCCCCTTGATGCGTATTTTAATATCCGCCATTACTAAATAATGTATTTTGCATCATAAATCCTGAAACAAGCATTATAATACAAACTGTCATGTCTACACCTATGTTGTGATTTTCAAGGATTGCAATGATATCATGTACCAGTTCCAGTGGCCTAGTGGTTTGAGTGTCTGCCCTGAGACTAGGAGATCCGGGTTCAAACCCGGGTCGCGTCATACCAAAGATTCTAAAAAATGGGACCCAGTGCCTCCCTGCTTGAAACTCAGCATCAAGGGTTGGATTGGGGGTAACTCCCTGTGACATACTAGCGTCATGTCCAGGGGGTGTACTTGTACATCAAGCTGCCTTACGCTACAGAAACAGGAGATAGGCTACTTCCCTATGAGATTCATAGCCTGGCCGATTCATATGGTCTTCATAGCTCAGCAAGGCTTATTATGTACATCATCAAACTGTCCAGGTGCATAGTATCACAGTTTTTTTTATGTCTGTTGCATATAGGCCTACAGTCTTTTGCATACATGTTGTGTAGAGGCCAATTTGTGCTTTTACCTATAACCACCGATTAGTGTAAAACTTTGTATGCACACTTCCCAGAGGCCAAGGAAAAACCTGTGCCCTGCATTTTTCACATCTGCCATTTATAGCGCCACCAGAAGGCTGACTTACAGTATGTAAAACACATTCTTCGATATTACTCCTTCAGATTTTATCCGAAAATCACACAAATCAGTACCATAGACTGTAGAAAAATATGGACGAAATGACGCCATTGGTTTCTATGCAGCGCAAACGGCCCTTTTCCACGCCTTGAAATGGGTGTCGCCATCATAGAAATAAATAGAATTGTAATGCTACCAGAGATGCTATTGGCTGCCAACGGTCACGTGCAACGCAAGGATACTTGGGAGAATGTGTTGAGCTCTGCGGAAAATACAGCAGACGAAGAAGAAAACGTGGACCCCCCACAACAAGCCAACAACGCAACAACAACAACAACAACACACAGCCTATTTTTCTACAGTCTATGACACAGACGGACCGCAGTGACAGTAAATGTCCGAATAACTTTTTAATTTTGCCACGGAGATTTGAGCACCAAAACGTTTGGACTCTGGAGTAGCCGCTGCAGCCGCCGCTAACCAAGCCTGGGTTCCCGAGGCTACCGCTAACCTGACCGGGCCGTCTAGGACTCTGTACCCCGCATGGAAGCCTTGTTGAGGACTCCACTTTTGAAAGTGCCCGTGTAGTTCCGCTGGGTCTTATAATAATCCAGTTGTCCACTAGCCCCATATAGAACCTCACCCGTCGCTGCATACTGTTGTGTCTCGAGGTTATATGGGGCTAATTGTCCACTAGACTTTTCACAAAGCAAAGAGGCATTCGTCCAGAGAAATATGCATGTGTTTATTCATATTTATTAACAGGGATTTGTGATGTTTATAGGACTGAGGTTGCATTCATAGTTCATAGTTGCATTCATAGTTCTCAGTCACACCTCTTAACAAAAGCTGACAACAATTTGACACCTATGTTAACAATGCGATTAATGTAGGAATGGATGCAATATGCATATGAATTGTCCATTGTGACTACAGTCTGTGATTGTGACATGCTAAGTAGCCTACAGTAGAAGAGAAGCTGGATTCACGAATGGATTCATGAACTAATTATTGAGCTGACATGCAGTATCGTGGGTTAATTATTCCGGGAGGCTAAAGAGGTTATTTCAATCAGCGATCGTAAATGCGCTTGATTCATGTCATTTGTTTGATTGAGGTTTTTTACAGTAGCAGGCCTACATCATTCAGCATATTCCTCCTCTTTGATTCAGTCAATTTCATTCTGGTTTATATTTTGGAAATAAAATGTGAGATCAACCTATGTCTATTTGTGTGCGTTCCTATGCAAATTTGTGTGACATTTGTATGTGTGAGTGAATGTAAGTGCTAACTTAGTTTGACGTGCTGCAGACTGTTCTATTGACAATTATACTGTAGCCTCAGTGTTATTTTCAAATGTTTTAATTAATACCATTTGGTGAGGCTAAATGTTGAGTGTTTCTTTTTAGTTTTATATTATATTATAGGCTATACCACTTTATATACGAGTGGTTACTTGGGAGAAATACATTATTACCTAATAGCCGTTCTAAACCTACAAAAAGCCAGATAATTGCCATAACATCACGTCGCCGAAGTCTGCTATGACCAACTTCAAATTCCAAAAGAGCTCCCGACCGAGATCTCCCATCCTGGCTCCAACAACAGGTATATGAGGTATGGCAAGAATTATACAGGATAGCAGGACATGCAACTTCATATAAAAAGTGCTGTTTTCAGTTTCCAAAATGTTACATGAAATATTTGATAAATGGTCTGAAGTAGGCCTATAAAGTAAGTCTGTGGTAGGCATATGATTGACAAATTATCAAGAATGCCATATGCCAATGTTAAAGAGGAGTTTATAAAATAATATAGGGTTCCCTTGGCTTAGAACATAGGCTATTTTGGCTGTAAGTGGCCACTAATATGTTGTCTGGTGTCGATATGTTTATGTAGGGCTATTAGCTTAATGGCATGCCATACTTGCACAAATCAAGACGCATTGTTTTGGTGGCATTATATATAGGCTTGTTACACAATCGGGCAGTAGGTAGCCTTCATAATAAATAAATACCAAGTCGTGTATTTGTGGCTGATATGCCTATAAGAGTAAATACATTGTAGGCGAATTAACAAAAACGATGTTTTAACATTTATATAATTATAGAGAATATATGTGTGTTTATTTATGTCCTCACTCATTTTAATAGCTCTGGATTAAGCGTCTGCTAAATGTACATTGTAACCTGGGTTTGTATAATAGATTTATTTTGTAAAAATGTTTACACGCCGTTGTACAAAATAAACCGATCTAGCTAACAGTGCGTCGCATTACGACGAGTTGTTAGATCTGCTCTGCTCTGGGTAACCGAATTGTGCATCAGTGCATGCAGGCTGGCCGCAGATCAGTTTCATCAGAAGTCGGCCCCGCCCCCACCCCGCAACTTTATAATTTATTTTAAAATACATTGGACCAAATTTCGACAAAACGCATATGATGGTGATTGAAAGGCTAGCGATAACTAGCGATAGGAACCATAAAGTATTCATGAAAATGTTAATTAAGGTTAGAACACGAAAGGGGAAAATGAATGGGATCCAATGGTGAACAATTCTTTTTGCTATCGGCCGAGGGGGAAAACAGCGCAACTAGCGGCCAATCATAGGAAGTTTTACTTCCGTATTGGAGTCATTTTAAATCGGCAGAACTTGCCCCTTGATCAGTACACAGTATCTCTACAGTGATGTAATCATGACAAGATTTGTCAGATATCATATTCTATTTCTATCTAATTGGCTAACATTGAATTCCATGGTTTGCAGGATTGCTCCTTTTTGAACAAAATGTCTCAAACGCAGCCTGCTATGTGTGTGAGATTTTGCACACACATTCCCACTAGGCCAAGGAACAGATGCCACCCTTCTCACATTGGCCTGTTATAGCGCCACCAGCGGGTAAATTTTTGCAAAACACATTTTTGGAACAAAATGCTTCAAATCCCGCATGCAGCGTCCGATTGCCGTGAAAGGCCCAAGAACACGTGGCACCCTTTTCACTTTGGCCTATTATCACTGGGTGAAAAGAGAGATTATCTGACATATACTGGTAGATTATATGACCACATTTGTACCAGTATACTGGGCATATACCCACATTATTGGAAGTTTTCAGTTCAAGAGATTTTCAGGCATATTCCCCTGTAAACTGCAAATAATAGGTGATATTCTGTCCCCAGCTAGACAAAGGCACACGAAGGCACACCCTGCTGTGCCTTTGTCTAGTTGGGGGCAGAATATCAGGGGAATATGCCTGAAAATCTCTTGAACTGAAAACTTCCAATAATGTGGGTATATGCCCAGTATACTGGTACAAAATAGGTCATATAATCTACCAGTATATGTCAGATAATCTCTCTTTTCACCCAGTGTATAGAGTCACCACTAGGCCAAAAAAAACCTACCTGACCTGCCGGAGTCCTGTTCGGAAGAACACTGCTTCTAGTTTTTCTTTGATGTCTTCTTTGCTTTCCCTTGATGCCTTTTTGCTTTCCTGCTTTTTATGCCTTGGCCACTTTATCTCTGCTTGCAGCTATATTTGATATTGGACTTCAGCACTATTATTCTGCCACTTTTTCTCTAGCGGCTAGACCGTGCAGTCGCTTTTTACGAAACTCGGCAGTATGGCACTATGCCACTAGTATGGGACTATGCCAAACGGCTAAAACGCGAAGCTCGCAACAATCGGCCAAAGGGTGGCGCTGTAGGAAGCCTTTGAAAAATGCCAACTTTGAACAGGTATAGCTCATGCCCTGTTTCAGGTACAGCAATGAAACCTGTATACACTTATGTGTCTCCTCATGCCGAACAACTTTTACACTCTGACTTTTGACCTCTGACCTTTACCTCTCCCACAATTTTGAATTATATGAAAAACAGTCAAAATGTATCTCCTCCTGGGATTTTCGCGTAATGTGCGCGAAACTTTTTTTACATGAACTTTGGACCAATACGGTCAGATCTGTCTCGGCGGATTTCTTTTAAAGCGAAACATTATTTTTTAATAATTCACTCAATGTTGCAGTTTTATGCAAATTATTCTTCTGCCTCTAAATCATACATGCAAAGTCACACGTTCATGGCATTTGGCAAATATGTAGAGGGTTAGTCCAAATATCACTGAAAGCAATCTTACTCCAATTGGCCAAAGGGGGGCGCTATACGAAGCGTTTGAAAACTCAAACTTTAAAGGGGCATAAGTCATGCCTCGTTTCGTTTGAAGACATGCAACTTGCTTACACGCGTGCCTTGACTCAAGCGGAAGACATCTGTGTCTTTGTTAAGTAAGCTCCACCCTTAGATTTTCCGCCAATTTGAGCAGTTTGTAAAACACTTAAACCCGCTTTTATTCCGGAACTTTTGTGTCACGTGCACAGAACTTTTTTTACATGAACTTTGGACCAATATCTAAAGATCTGTCAGATCGGATTTTTTAAACATTGAAACATGCTTTTTTAATAATTCAATAAACATTGCAAGTTTTATGCAAATTATTCTTCTGCCTCTAAAACATACATGCAAAGTAACATTTTCATGATGAACTACTGTAGAGGGTAAGTCCAAATATCACTGAAACCAAAAAGAATCATATTTGAACTGGGGACCCCCCACCCTGACGTGAGTAGGGTTTTCCCATGATCTGGGCCTTAGGGGGTCATTACATGAGGTCGATTTTTTTGTAGACGATAGTTTTTACTATTGATTCGGCCATTTTGACACACGGAGACGCGGTTTCATGACCCTAACCGATACTTTTCCGAATTCGGCTCTGAAAGTGCATTTCTGCGGTTTCGCATCAGTTTCGCAACGGTGTAATATCGGAATTCGGCCGTGAGGGAGAGTGCGATGATGTCATAGCACCCCCTCCTCTGCTCCCCTTCCCCTGCTGCATATAAGTGTCAGTCTGTCAGACTAACCGAAAATGTATTATTATTATTTGTGTTGTTGTAGGCCTAATTAAAACCCAGAAAATAGCCCAGTGATCTATTAGCACAAACCTCATTTGAAAAATGTCAGGAGTAGTCTATATGAAAGCCTTTTAAAAATGTCTAATTACGCACAAGTCGTCGCACCTGGGCTGGTACCCTAGCTGGCCTGTCGGAGTTGCAACAGCTCTCCTCTCCGCAAAGTTAAATTAAACCATTAGGCTATGGTATTCCATTCTAAGCAAAGCTATGATTAATGACTATTTTGCGTCCCCCTTTTTCAACTTCTCACCAAAAAATACTGGATTAATTCTTCATGCACCGCGCCACATCACAGACGCAGCGGACTTCAGGTAATGAGTGAGTTATTGTAATATGCTGAGTCTTGCTGACAGACAGACAGACAGACAGACACAGACAGACAGACAGACAGACAGACAGACAGACAGACAGACAGACAGACAGAATAAACATAACTGTCCAGTCAGTCAGAGACCATCACAAAAACTTCCTCCATATCCTCGCTCCCTCTCCTCCAGTCAAAGAAATCATGTCGCTTTTTCTCTCCAGTGCGTCTAGCCTCCTCTTAAGGCACACATGTTGCTTCCAAACTAGGCAATTTACTTAAAGCCATAACGGAAGGCTATGATTGTGACTTCCAGTGAAATAACAGACTGCCAGTGGCGTATGGCGTCAGTTCATTAATTTATTCCGTTAGTTTATTTTGCAACGGCGACGGCACATCATCCTCCATTGCGCCGCATCCCAGTGCAGTGCGTCAGTTCAGTAAGAGCTAAGGTATGGCAACATGACTGTTGTCTGGTCTTGCACGTGCAAGGCACGCATGCAAGACAGTCATGTTGCCAATACTTAGCAACAGGCATGATGAATTTATTTTAAGAAGTACATTTTATTATTTTCCCTTGTAATCAAGGTATGGTAGACTACCATACCCATATGTGCCTCTGTAGGCTAGCCTACTCCGTTAGTTGCCTCGCATGGTGCGTTATACTTCTGTGTTGCAGCTAGAAGACAGAACTCACTTAATATAGCCCATCCCCGTAGATAATGTCCAGAAATATGCTCCATAGGCTATAAATGTTCCGACCTTCATCTTCCAGGTGACTTTTGTTGGTGTTTCACTTCACCTCGCTAAAAACCTCCTTTTGCGGGACTCATTGAATATGCGAACAGAAGATAATAATATGGATTTGGGAGCATAGCCTAATTACAAAGCATGTCTCATTAAAAACAATATAGGCCTATATTTTATAGTTGAAGGGTAAATACACAGTATAGGCCTATGTAGGCTGGGAACATGACACATTTTGCTTGAATTCATGCGTTGTCAACTTGTAGTATAAACACAGAAAAACGAACCAACAACAAGGTGTAAACGCGACGTTTTTTGGGTAATAAATCCAAAACGAGACCGGCAGCGTTTCCAATCGTCCTGGTATAAAGACCCCCTTAGGCTAGATGCAGAATAGAGCTGGGACGTTCGCGAACGAATCAAATCTTTTGAACGGCTCTTTGAAATGAACGTTGGGATCCGGTTCGCGCAGTAGAGAGCCGTTCATTTGGGGGGGAGACCCCCTCCCCCCAATTCAACATCTCCTTGCTACTCCACTGAGTACTGACTGAGTACAGTGAGTGAGTGAGAGAGAGAGAACAAGTGGAGGAGCGAGTTCATTGTTGCCTGCTTGTTTTTTTTAGGTGTTTTATGAATAACAAAAGTCAAGGTAGCTTAATTTACACACACATTTATGAAAAGGGTAAATACTAAATTGTGATCTCAACTGTCAGCAGAGGAATGTGGTGCCACCTTGTGGATTCATGTTTAAACAAATTCTTCTTAAAAATATATAAATATACAAGGAGACAAATGAGCCAGTCTTTTGAACGGCTCTTTTTAGTGAGCCAGATCGATGGTACTGTCTCACTTCAAATAGCCATAAATCCCACCTCTAATGCAGAATGGTTAGGCACAGGTGTGTGTGTGTGTGTGTGTGTGTGTGTGTGTGTGTGTGTGTGTGTGTGTGTGTGTGTGTGTGTGTGTGTGTGTGTGTGTGTGTGTGTGTGTGTGTGTGTGTGTGTGTGTGTGCGTGCGCGCGTGCGTGCGTTATTCTTCTGCCTCTAAAACATACATTCAAAGTCACATTTAAATCACACTTTGCAATAATGTAGGTTAGTGCACTGTGCACTTGTGCACTTGTAACCCACGGTTCAGCGGGAATTACAGTCATTTTATTTTATTTTTCAAATGGAATATATTCTTATTTTTCACATGCAATGTTTTGACCACGGTCCCTGAGTCACAGCTGCCGATCATTCGTAATCACCACACCCTGTATAAAGCCAGTCTTTTTTCAGTTTGTTCAGTAACCTCATTGGAGCTGCTGCAGGTTTGTACACATTTCATTTCAAGACTATTCCAATTTCTAACAGCATTACTCCATTTATATTTAACCCACACTATATTGCTTTTAGATCCACCTGACCAACTCTGATATTGACACTGAGGCTGCGTGACTAAGATAATTGGTAAGTGAACATGTGGCTCGGAAATGTTTGTTTCTGGTTTTGGGATTGGAATGTAAAAAGATTCATTTCGGGAATGTAATTATTGCTTGTAGATAAGCAGATTTGTCGACTTTATTTTGTTTTAAGCTTGTAGATCGGCTGATTAGTTGATTTTTTTAGTTTTTTTGCCTGTGAACTGAATCTTAATTGTTTGGTTTTCAGAAAAACATTTCCCAGAATGCAGCAGCTAAGATGGTTGCTTGTTGGGCGTCGGCCGATTGAATCCATCTGAACAGTTTGAACAAAACACTGCTGAGTTGAGGAGTGTGTGCTGCTCTGTTAACCGGTAAGACTGTTTGCTTGTATTTTGTATGGTCTCTTTTACCGTTTTACTGTGTTATTTTGGTTCTATCGTTTACAGTGAGAATGTGTTTTTTTTTTTTTTTTTTTTAAAGATTTGTCTTTGGGCTTTTATTTGATAGGATAGTAGACTGACAGGAAATGGGAAGAGAGATGGGGAATGACATGCGGCAAAGGCCGTCCGGATCGGGAATCGAACCAGCGACACCAGCAGGCACCACAGCCCATTACGTGGCACGCGCCTTGACCACCAGGCCAGCGGGCACCCCAGTGAGAATGTGTTTTATATTGTCAGGAGTGTGCAGTTGTGGATTATTGCCTGTGTCCACTATTGTTTGGAGTGTGGCCTCATCTCTTTCTTCAATGTAAGCATTTAACTAAAGAGATGTGAGTATTATTGCGACTGTTAGGTCGCAGTTACTATCGAAACCTCCACCGGCTGTCACTCTGTCCGTGTGACATCATACTTTTGCCCTATTCATATCTCCGTTACCATTGCCCCTATCCATGCCAAACTTTGCACACACTCCTTGGCTGCCTGATTTCTCACATGGCCCTCCAGCGCCACCATGAGGCCGATTCTTGCAAAACATTTGTGAACACTGCTCCTACAGATTTTGGCCTAAAATCACGCAAATTGATTGTCAAATCACAACCTCCGTCCCTGATTTCACACATGCCCCTCTCTAGCGCCACCATCAGACAGATTTTTGCAAAACACATTTTACAACACTGCTCCTACAGATTTTGGCCTAAAATCACGCAAATTGGATGGCAAATCACAACCTCCAAATCAGCAGATCTGTTGACTTTATTTTGTTTTAACCTTGTAGATCGGCTGATTAGTTGATTTTTCTTATTTTTTTTTATCCAGGCCCTGTTTTTTGCATGTGAACTGAATCTAACTGATGGCTTTGTTTGGTTTTCAGAAAAACTACATTTCCCAGAATGCAGCAGCTAAGATGGCTGCTTGTTGCAATCAGTTTGATTTGTCAGCACCTGGCTGCAACACAGCTTCTCTGAGTCAGGCAATCCAAATGTTTTTGCTCTTAACCACCGAGCTCTGCTTCACTGTGTAGCTGGCTCTCGAAGGGACTCTTCCATCGAGCAGTAAGCAAAACTCCACTATGTTCTCCTCTGTCGCACATTTGCTCTGTATTTTGCCACATTGCTAATGGTGGTTCTATCTGTTCCCATTGTAGGCAATTAGGAGCTGCATCTGAGTCTTGGAAGAGAAATGGCATGTGTTAATGGAAGCAACGGCATACTGTGAAACATATGTTTCGAATGTAACCCCTGTTTGTTAAGTTCTGGAAAGAAGCATATTTTGAGTTAAAAGCCCCGGTTTTGGGAAGAACTTTATTTCATGTTTTAGGGGAACGCCCCATTGAATAAAACAACGCTTATTGCGTTTTCACCTTGAGAACTGTTTCCGTGTGCTGGTTTGGGTTCAGACTTCACAATACTTAATGTTTAAAAACTTTATTTGAAGACGTGTTAAAAGCCCCGGTTTTGGGAAGAACTTTATTTCATGTTTTAGGGGAACGCCCCATTGAATAAAACAACGCTTATTGCGTTTTCACCTTGAGAACTGTTTCCGTGTGCTGGTTTGGGTTCAGACTTCACAATACTTAATGTTTAAAAACTTTATTTGAAGACGTTTACTACTTGAATTATTTGAAAACATTGTGATTTAAAAGACATGCCTGAAAATGGCTAGGTTGTTAACACTCTGTTTTGAAGGTTTACAACCTGATGACCAACTCTTCAACAAAGACAACTAATGAAAAAGTTGGAAAATAAAGATATTGAGTTAAAACCTTGAGGAGTTCTTTGGAACTATTTTATGTCTGTTGCATATAGTCTTTTGCATACATGTTGTGTAGAGGTCAATTTGTGCTTTCACCAATAACTATGCCGATTAGTGTAAAATCGGCAGAGTCTCTGTCATTTATAGCGCCACCAGAAGGCCGAAAACGCATTCTTCGATATTACTCCTTCAGATTTTATCCGATAATCACACAAATGGGCACACAGTATCTCTACAGTGATGTAATCATGACGGATTTGTCCAATATCATATTCTATCTAATTGGCTAACATTGAATTCCAAGGTTTGCAGGATTGCTCCTTTTTGAACAAAATGTCTCAAACGCAGCCTGCTATTTGTGTGAGATTTTGCACACACATTCCCACTAGGCCAAGGAACAGATGCCACCCTTCTCACATTGGCCTGTTATAGAGTCACCAAAAAAAACACCTGACCTGTTCGGAAGAACACTGCTTCTAGTTTCTCTTTGATGTCTTCTTTGCTTTCCCTTGATGCTTTTGCCTTGGCCACTTTATCGCTGCTTGCAGCTATATTTATCTTTATTTTTGAGATGTCTGATGTCTAACTGAAGGCTTGAATAAAAAATCCCAGGTCAAAACACAGTGGATTCTACTCTGTCTCTCCTTCATCCTGGGAAGATGAAAAAAGAGCCTCTGTCAGTCTCCTGGCTTCTTCCACTTTCCTGCCTTATAACTAGACCACGGTACAACTTTTTTTAACTTTTTTTTACAGCATTATGGCCGGCACCCTGTTCTTCATTTAGAGGTACTGTGTGTTCTTGTACCATTTACCAATTTGTTTGTAGGGCTTCTGAAAGTTTTTTTTCTTTGACCTCAATTATCTCAGAAAGTAAATTTCTGATGCTGTTTTTTCATCTGTGCAGCTTTCGCTCTCCCTCAGGTTTCTCCACAGCAGAACACTTTTTATGGACTTTTTTTGGCAATTTTCGTACATCCTACCATTTTCAATTTATTCCGTCAGAAATCAATGGGCCTCTATGGTGGCAAGGGTTTTACCCTTAAAACCCTTAACATTGTGGCAGTCAAAGTGTAAGACAGAGATGTCTTCCGCTTGAGTCAAGGCACGCCTGTAAGCAACGTGCATGTCTTCAAACGAAACGAGGCATGACTTATGCCCGTTTGAAGTTTGAATTTTCAAATGCTTTGTATAGCGCCCCCCTTTGGCCAATTGGAATAAGATTGGTTTCAGTGATATTTGGACTAACCCTCTACATCTTTGCCAAATGCCATGAACGTGTAACTTTGCGTGTATGATTTAGAGGCAGAAGAATAATTTTCATAAAACTGCAATATTCAGGGAATTATTAAAAAAAGAATGTTTCACTTAAAAAGAATCTGACAAGACAGTTTGACTATTGGTCCTAAGTTCATGGAAAAAAGGTTTTGTGCACGTGACGCAAAAATCCAAGGAGGAGATAGATTTTGACTGTTTTTCATATAATTCAAAATGGTGGGAGAACTAAAGGTCAGAGGTTAACTCACTGAACGCCATAAACGTAGTATACGTCTTTGTTCCTGAGTGCCATAAACGTACTTTACGTATTTTTAATTAATCAAAAGTTTTTGCATTTTTTCATAATTGTAATTTCAAAAAAATCGCTCTAGAAGTTAGCCGTTAGCCTCCGTGACCGGAGCGATACGGCCGATTTGACTGTAGCACCAGTGTAACACAGTCCGACGGGAAACCGGTATAACCGAACATTGGTTCCGGCCGTTTAAATGTTATCTTAAAACGTTCGTTTATACACTTCCCGTGCTTCCCTGACGAACTATAAGTACTCCAAAAACTCAGAAAAATCATGCGATTCCAGCGGCGATTGCTATCCTTGATCGCGATCGCCAGGGCTCTGAAGTGTGTAGCATGCTAGCTAAAAGGCCTGGCCAAAATGTAAACAACTAGGCCCAGACCAAAAAAAGATGGACGTCTTCTTCCTTCTTCTGTTAGTTGATCAGATAGTAGGAGACCACCACCTGGTGGTTTTCAAAGGCCATTGCACTCCAGATTACACACAGGCCCAATGACAGCATACACATAGGATGATGATCAAGACATCTTACACATGTTCTATTGAAGCCCAAATCTAATGATAGGATATACTAGACCTTACCCGTTTTTTATCCTCTCCTTTCATTTCTTTTTGTTGTGGAATGATTCCGCCCTCTACTGGGCTGTATTGGTCACTGCAGTATAATGCATTTTGTGACTGAGTGACTGAGTGACTGACCTCATCTCTAAAATTATATGTAGGATATATATAAATATACATGTTTTCCTTTGGAAGAGGGGTAGTGTGGCTTTCGATAGAAGCATAGATTTATATATGTAATTTAAGTACAAAATATGATTTTGGCCCCCATAAAAAGGCAAAATTAAACAAAATGGCTGGCACCAGTTTTGTAGATTTTTAATCAAGGGTGGCATTCAGTGAGTTTAAAAGTCAAAGTGTAAAGGTTGTTCGGCATGAGGAGACGCATAAATGTATACAGGTTTCATGGCTGTACGTCAAACAGAGCATGAGCTATACCTGTTCAAAGTTTGCATTTTCAAAGGCTTCCTACAGCGCCACCCTTTGGCTGATTGCTGTAAAAAGTAATAGCACACGTCGCCACAGCTGAACTCATTGATGTTTGAATATCTATTTTCGGTGTAAGTATGTAGGAGTAGAAAGGTGCCAAAGTTTTGAGGAGAACTTGCACTGACTGACTGCTTAGTATGACTGATAGATAAATAATGACAATAACATACTGTACGTGTGCTCGCTTTCTGCGATCCCACAACTAGAAAATTAGCAATTTGTGAAATTGCAAGTGTGGTTGCCCGCGTCGCCGGGACCCCGAGGAAAACGCTGGGACCTGAGCGAGACGTCGTGACGGATATCGTCGGAGGCCGCGGGACATGCAATTCGAAAAGGTGCTCATCTGATCCTGCGTTCCTGATATATGGATAAGGTTGTTTTTAATATACAGGCTCCTCCCATGAATCTCGCAAGCCGATTGCGTTGTCACGTCACTCCCGAGAACGCTTGTGTTTTGTTTTGGGAGGGTCGTTCCCCCCGAAAAACGTCTTTTGGCATGAAACGGTTACTTTTTATGTGTTTTGGCGCCCCCTATGGGTCAAAATGGAAATGCTTTTGGGGATTTGTTGAGTATCCCACCGGTGACTTGTGGTTAAAATGTGGTGTTGACTGGACATTTTGTTTGTGATTTACGGCTATTTTTTGCTAAACGGGCCCCTACCGCAAATTTTGGAAGCCTGTTACGGACGAACGGTATGGACTATCAAAATATCGCTTGAATATGTTTATCGCATGCGTCCAGAGATCATGTGTACTGATTTTTGAGAAATTTGGAGAAAATATTTAGGAAAAGGAGCAAAAAGTGTGTTTTGAAGAAAATTCTAAATGGCAGAAAATCTATCCTGACACAAACAGGTGTGGAGATGCGTCATGACCCAAGGAATCCAGGGAAAAGGGAATTTTAATTTTCCGACCTACGGTTCAAGAGTTATAAGCCAAAACGTAGGGCTGAAAAAGTGGGCTGTTATAGCGCCACCATGAGGCCGATAGGTGTAATTATTTATCAATTAATTTTCGTAATTAGCCAGTAGCTATGCCCCTCCCAAAAAGCTTTTGTCCAATGCTAGCTTAGAATAACTTCCTGCTTGCCAAGGTTTTCCTTGGCAACAGCCTTGGCAAGCTGCCGGTTGCTAAGCTAGCATTGGACAAAAGCTTTTAGGGGAGGGGCATAGCTACTGGCTAATTATTATGAACCTTCTTTCCAAGTGTTGTAACTTTAAGCGTTACGGTTTCCGAGAAATTAATACTTGAACGGGAGAATTTTCCGATTGCATTATAAGTCAACAGGGAAAATTAATTCACTAATAAATGAATATCAATTAAACGATTTTCTTAGCAAAATATAAGCACATGATTCCCGATGAAGCCGGTCGATTTGACATATGGCGTGAGTTTGTGGCACAAAAACTGTGGCCGGTGAAACACGCCGAAATAAAGTTTATCTAGAAAGAATAATGTTTCCCCAGGACTATAGTGTGTTTCCCTATGGGCAACCACTAGGGATGGGTATCGAGAACCGGTTCTCGTTGAGAACCGGTTGCCCGTGGTTCGGTTCCATGGAATCGTTAGCCAACGTCCTTAACGATTCTGCTATCGATTCCTGCATATGCGCGATGACATAACACACGCGCCGCGCTGCCTTGTTTAGACGCAGGCTCAGCCAACATGTTGTCTAAACAGAGGCGTTCTAAAGTCTGGCTGTATATTTCACGAGAATGTTCATGTTTTGATAATGAGGCGTCAGCTTTCCTAGTTAAGTTGTTAGTTACTCAAGCTCACTGCATTAACGGACAAGTCTCCCGCCGAGCTAGAGTGCCCAAAAAAGTTTGTTTTGCAAGCCCGCCTGCCGCCGCCTCCCACGTTCTTACTACAAAACGCGCTACATGTCCAATGTGCTCCGTGTTGCTAAATGCTCCCCTATATCACATGTGCAAGAAAGAAAAGTATGTAAATCCTTTGATCCAAACTGTTGAAGACAGTGCTTCTGCTTTAGTTGTGTACAGCAGCAGCTCCACGACCGACAGAGAGTAGGCTTATACAGGGGCGCTGGAACAGCCTGGAAGGGGGGTGCTGAGGGTGTTTCCAGGGGCGCTGCAAGGGGGGGTGCTTTTTTTTTTTTTTTCTTTTTTTTTAAGATATATACACACAGAGCTATATTAAAACAATAATGTACTTGACTTTGGGGAATACACTATGTTGAAACAAGGTGTTTGATTATCAATCACATGGTCACCTTGCCACCTCCGGTTGGAAGGGAAGTTGAATTAAAATTTTGTTTTCAAATAAATCCCGCTTTGATGGTACAACAAAGTCTATTTATTTGAGAACTAGAAACTGTCTGTAGGCTCATTGTTGCAAACTAACACCATTGTATATGGGGAATAAAAAACTGTAGAAAACCATTACAAAAATAATACCCGATGTTGTAGTGTGTGTGTGTGTGTGTGTGTGTGTGTGTGTGTGTGTGTGTGTGTGTGTGTGTGTGTGTGTGTGTGTGTGTGTGTGTGTGTGTGTGTGTGTGTGTGTGTGTGCATGCGTGCTGTGTGTTGCACCGTGTGCTAAAATAACTAATAAACAGTTACTTGTTACACCGTTGTGTGGGAAATAAGCACCCAAAACAGTAATAAAAATAACCCAAACCTCTCTAGAAAAAGAAGAAAAGGAGTGGAGGAGGTAGAAAAGACTATTGGCCACTATTTCTGACCAGCTGAGAATCGATAAGAGAATCGATAAGGAATCGAATCGATAAGCAGAACCGGAATCGGAATCGGAATCGTTAAAATCTTAACGATACCCATCCCTAGCAACCACACTATTAATGAAGATAACATAACATACGTGTGCTCGCTTTCGGCAAGCCCACAATGAAGATAACATACGTGTGCTCGCTTTCAGCGAGCCCACAATAATGAGGATAACATACGTTAAATATAGTTTTGCTTAAAAGTATTCAAAAGTAACTGGTTAATACTTTTAAGTTAGGAATAGTAAATAATATTTACTCAGCATTTTTATCTGAAAGAGGGGCATGTTCAGCTGTCAGAACAATATATCTGTCCAGCTTAATTAAGCGCATTTTATCCTCTGTTGGAACAAAAGAACAAATGTACTGCTATGAATGCGTCCAACTTGTAGATCTGCCCAGAATATAGGCCTATTCACAGAAACGCGCAGTGGAATGCCCTGAACTGAAGCAAGCTGAGATGGTGACGTCATTGAGAATGCTGCTATTCCAATAGCAGAACTACCCTCCTCCCGTCCTCCCGTCCTCAGAAGGCCTTCTCACAAGGAGAACTTGCTAGTCTGAACTCCCAAGGAGGGAAGTCCAAGTCCCCAAGTCTTTGAATTGATAATCGGCCTATGATCACAAGCCCCTCCTACAACATACCCTGCTTTAACATCAAATCCTGACGCCTGCCCCACTGCCAAAAACTAGCGGTCCTGTTCTCAATCTAACTGAATCTCAAACTAACTGTGACATATGTATGTGTGTGTGTGTGTGTGTGTGTGTGTGTGTGTGTGTGTGTGTGTGTGTGTGTGTGTGTGTGTGTGTGTGTGTGTGTGTGTGTGTTCTGATTACGTCATCAATGTGTCAGGTGACCTTCCCGGTACCCTTAAATAATTGGTGATTCATAAGCTAGACCCATCTTGCATCCACCTCGCTTTCCACCACTCGTCCCATAGAGTTATGCTGCTTTTTACTTTTTTTCCTAAAAAAAGGAAAAGCTGTTTTTGTTCCGGTGATGTCATCAACGTGTGACCTTACCCCGGAAAGAATTGGTGACGCGTGATTATGGATCCAACTGGGAAAGATGGATAACCACGCCCCGGACTCATTTTTGAAGCTTGTGATTGGCTGAACCGGACATAGGGAGCGCTCCGTTGTAGTCACTTGGACCGCGCGAGGTGCACCAAAACCCAATTATCATGGCGTTTATCGTGCGCTTGCCCAGGCCGTAAAATATAACGATTGCATTCACCACGGCTTCGTAACTCGCGCTGCCGGCCCCTTATGCGTCTCCTCATGCGTCTCCTCAAGGTCCGCTGGCCTTCGCGCCGCTTGCAATGTCGTGGACAATAACTGTGAAAACGAGCGCTCTATGCCGTTTCCATCCATCTTTCCCAGTTGGATCCATAATCACGCATTGGTGACCCATAAACTAGCAAAGAAAATGTCAAACTCAACAGTGGCAACCTGGACTATCGGGAATAACTCCTGAAGCTTGTCTTGTAGTTTTATTGTATTAATCTTGTAGTGGTTCAATTTAATAGTTTGTTGTTTTTGTGCCTTCAAACCTCCATGCAGCAACACCTTCACCAAAGTGTCGGAGAAGAGCAACATCTACTGGAGGTTCCAGCACTACAACCTTGTGATGGAGTACCAGTCCCGTCCTGGTTTGGCTCCTCCGTTCATCATCCTTTCCCACCTTCGTTACCTCTGCTGTGGGGAGTCTGAGTACTGCGAGTTAGGTCAGTATTTTTTATTAGTGGCCAAGCCACGCAGTGCATTGATATTGCACTTTCTCACTATTTTCTTCCGCCACTTTTTTCTCTGGTGGCTTGACCGTGCAGTCACTTTTTACGAAACTCGGCAGTATGGTAGAGGACTATGCCAAACGGCTATAACACGAAGCTCGCAACAATTGACCTAAGGGTGGCGCTGTAGGAAGCCTTTGAAAAGTGCAAACTTTGAACAGGTATAGCTCATGCTCTGTTTGAGATACAAAAGGAACAACGTTTCAACCCCAGCGGGTCTTCTTCAGGTATGGTTGCAATGCACATAGTAGGCGTCAGTGGTGAAAGTGAGCCGGAACGGCCGGAACCCCCGTTCCGTTAAAACATTCGGGGCCGGAACGGCGTTCCGTTAAGAAGAGGAGAAGCCAGCTGTCAAAATCCCATGTTAAATAACCTGCCACAAACGCACGTCCAGGAAGAAAACAATAGCCTATAGCCTACTAAAGTCAGATTAACATACAGTACACAAGTGTTACTAGTTATATTTTCTGATAAAGTGCTTCTAAATTATTCCCGTGGGTTTGTGTAGGTCAGTGTGTGATCCAGTCTGTTTGCGTTTCAGTGTTTGTTTGACACGGAGCGAGTGGGTGGGACGTTCGCGAACGAATCGAGTCTTTTGAACGGCTCTTTGAAATGAACGATAGGATTCGGTTCACAGTAGGGAGCCGTTCCTTTCTAATTAACAGTGGTGGGAAAATTACTCAATTTCTTTAGAAATATCAATACTGCAATCAAGTAGAAGTTTGGAATGTTAATGTACTTGAGTAGTAGAAGTATCAAAATGTAGGCCTACGTCTTTTGAACGGCTCTTTGAAAGGAACGGATCCCAGAGATCCGGCTCACTTCAAAGAGCCATAAATCCCATCTCTAGGAGGACTCGTGTCTGTGCCTGCATGCGGCAATAAATGCAGAATAGACGAATAGAAAATGATTCAATTCTGCATCTGGAAATGGGAGATGTAGTGGAGTAGAATTAAAAGTATTGGAAATACTCCAGTATTAGTAGGCTAGGCTATACTTAAAACCTGTACTTAAATACAGTACTTTAGTAAATGTAGATCTACTTAGTTACTTTAGATAACTGGTTATAATAATATATATAATAATATAATAAATATAATAATAATATATATATATATATATATATATATATATATATATATATATATATATGCTTACCCTTCTGTATGGAACAATGAACAATATGAAGAGGCTTATTATAGAAGTGCAGCAGGTGGGCCTCCCAAAATGCAAAATGTTTTCTATGCATTTCAGGGGTTTTGGGGGATTAGAGCCTCCCAAATTTGTTTCGAGCCGCGCGGCCAATTTATGACAGTTCCGGCAAGAATTTCTTGCTTTCACCACCGGTAGGTGTGTTAAATACAAGTGTGGATGAGTCTCAGATTCAGTAGCGGCTCTTGGTGATTTTGGGTGGTAGGGCTAATGTAACGCCCGGGATTCGAACTCGGGTATCCCGCGTGTGGAAGTCCAATATCTTAACCATTGTTCCAAAGGGATATCCCTATGGACTGAGGGAAATACTAGACTTTTGAGGCTATCAGGCTGAGGCAGTGAGCCACTCTGCTACATCAATAAATCCATCACACTATATACTATTACTAGCCATAGTTCACTCTGCAGCAACAGCATCATATTATACTATATGCTAGCCATAGTTCACCCTGCAGCAACATCACATTCCAGATGCCAAGTTACAGCAATGACACTACTGTACTTTGTTATAGCAAGAGATTCACATGAACAGAAGTGCCCACAACAAACAGGGGTTCCACTGCTCCAGTGAACATTATGTTTGTATGTGCAGATAACTATCATCATTATTGGTGGAGTTGACAATAGGCCTACTCATCATTTTAAGCATAGGAATAACACAATCCTAAATTAAGGGTCACACAAGAACATCATGTACTTTTTAAACAAAATATAAAACCAGAACCAGACAACTAATGAAAAGGTTTGATTATTACAGCTTGAGGTGGACCTTATATTGCCAAAGCATTACATTATGATACAAAATAATCTCTGTCTCCCTTTCCATATAACTGCTTTTAAAGTGCCTCTCTCTCTCTCTCTCTCTCTCTCTCTCTCTCTCTCTCTCTCTCTCTCTCTCTCTCTCTCTCTCGCTCTCGCTCTCGCTCTCTCTCTCTCTCTCTCTCTCTCTCTCAGTCTCTTCACCGTGCCACGCCACTGACACAAACCGAAGCACCAAAACACACGCACGAATGCGCGCAATACCGACGCGAACCCACGCGGTACAGACACGAATCAAAACAGACACACACACACACACTGCGTGACACACTAACGCGCGTGCGAGCGGTACCAACGCAAACGCACGCGGTACAGACACGAATCAAAACAAACACACACACACACACACACACACACACACACACACACACACACACAGGCACGCAGTCACGTTGACAACAGCATCTAAAGACAGGCAGCTTAATCCACAGCACATTTCCAATGTTATTAAAGCAGCGACCATTCTTAACTTTGTCAGATAAATGAAATTCACGATACCTTTAGAATGACTGGGTCCTATCAGACTCACCTCACCGCTACTCACCAGTTAAGAGTGGGGTGGCTCAGAGTAGATGACAGAGTACAGCAACTTGCAATGGGCCTGGTGTACAAGATACACTACACCACTATGATACCCAAGTACCTGTCAAAATACTTTATAAACATTAAGGATGTCCATAACTACAACACCAGAGGCAGCGCCACAGATCACTTCCAACCCAGAGTCAAAACCAACAAAGGGTCAAACTCGTTTTTCTGCTATACCACCAAAATGTGGAAAGCCTTACCGAAGGCCATAAAGGAGTGTGGATCACTAGCATCCTTTAAAATTGCCCTAAAAAAACACTTACAGGCAGCAGCCGTTCGCAACTGGTAAAAAATGAACCTAGCCCAACCCTACCCTCCCCTGCCCCTTCTTTGTATATACTGTTTGTTTAGACTTACTGTTTTCTTTTTTCTTTTTCTTTACATATCTACTGCCATAGGCGATTTTAAGGGGTGTCCTAGGGTGCACGTGCAACCCCTGGCCGCCAGGCGGCCATTTTGATTTTTTTTTTTTTTGTAATGTAACTTTACATCCACTCAGACCGAATACAACAACACCCCCTAGTGGTAGTGATAGAGGCTGGCAGCTCCAGGCAGCCCCCCCCTCCCCTCCTGATGTGATGTCATATCCACGCGCCAGTATTGAAATTGAAAACAACATCTGTTAAAAATAAAGCATGGAGTTCGAGCTCTTCACTACTATGGACGTGACTACCGGTAGATATTATAATATAGCTGCTTGCCCTGAAACATCACATGGAGAGGATCATTTTGTACCTGACTTTCCTCTACAAAACACAGACCTCAGGCTCTATCAGCCAGGACTCTTGTCTCACTGTGCGTGACTGAACCATTTCCTCCTGACCAGCCCAAGGTAAGACTAAGACAGTCAGATCATGCTTTTATAAACCCTATTATATTAAGCCCAAAATGGTTCTGCCGCCGTGTAGAACCGAACCGATTTTAACTTGAAAAAATGCGCGCGCGTGCATGAGGTAATAGAGGTCGTGCACCCCTTGCTGGAAGAGGCTAGAGTCGCCTATGTCTACTGCATAGTACTGTGTTCTATTTGTCTGTCATTCAATGTTATATGAGATTCTTAAATGGTTTCCAGTGGAAATAAGCTTAGTCTTTTCATGGATCTCCTTTTAGTAGACCTTGTACCAGTGAACTGTACCGTCATGAAACTGTACCTTTTCCTATGCAAACTTCTAATAAAGTCTTCAATCAATCAATCAAAACTGTGCACTCTCCTCCAAAAGGCAAGCATTTCACAACAAATGTATGATTTTGTGGTCTTTCCTTTTGTATTTGCACCACCAGTCTCTTGACTTCTATTTTTTCTCCCACGAACATGGCAGAAAATCGATTAAAAAGTAAATAATAAGTCCATTTGAATTGTCCCGCGACATTGTATTTCTCTTCCTCAAACACAGACATCAGACATTGGTTAAAAGCCAGTCACATGGTGGAACTGCAGCGGGCACGTCCTACGGGCTGAATGAAATTAGCCCAAACAGGGACTAAATGAAGCAGGCGTGGCATGCCAGCTGTCAATCACCCAGCTCAACGATAATCACACAGTGATGTCACAGAACTGGGCGTGTTCTTTGGGCTGACAGAAACTAGCCCCACAATGTTAAGAATATGAAGCAGGCGTGGCATGTAAGCTCACTAAGCTGTCAATCATTCTTCAATGATAGTCAATGAAAGCTGGCTTGGGCTAAAAGAACTCAGCCCATTTGGACATATTTGGTGTTTTTTTGTAACTTTTTGATGTGTTACTGCTTTAGGTTCCACCAGCATATAAAAATAATATTTCTTCTAAAAAAAAAAAAAAAAACTTTTTATTTTTGATTTTTTTAAGGGATATTTCCCCCATAAGATAGGAGGGGCTAAGCCCCTCTAGCCCATATAGAGGAGCCGCCCCTGCTCAGATTGGTGACAGCTGTGTGTCCAGAGGATCAATAGCACACCCACCCCATCTGCAGGGGAAAAACTGTAATGTCAGACAGTACTGTATGAGTGTAGTAGTTTTAGATAAACATAATTTGACATGTAAACATGTTACATATATACACTCAATACCATGGCCCCTCATGGGCTCAACGAGGAATTCGATGTAAAACCCTTTTTATAAGTTCTATAATTGCTGTAAAACCCTTCTTGTAATTTTATAAGTTCTATAATTGCTCTAAGTTGTTTTCTAATCATTTGTCTTTTTATTGTATATTTGCTTCTCATTTGTCATGCTGTACCTTTATTTTGTTTTGTACTGCATTTCTGTACTCACTGCTTTTATTTACATTTATTTTGGTTCCTTGCCTAGGCCTTTTTAGGAGTTTAGAACTCTTTTATATTGTTCTACTCCTATGTGATTGGATTGGATCCCAACACTCTTGTTTAATACAAAAATGCCTTTGGCCCTGTTGCCTCTTAAAACCTGTTTACATGTTTACATGTCTAACTATATCTAAAACTAATCTGCTTACATGTTTACATGTCAAATTATGTTTATCTAAAACTACTACACTCATACTGTCTGACATTACAGTTGGGGTGGGTGTGCTATTGATCCTCTGGACACACAGCTGTCACCAATCTGAGACTCATCCACACTTGTATTTAACACGCCTACTATGTGCATTGCAACCATACCTGAAGAAGACCCGCTTGGGTTGAAACGTTGTTCCTTTTGAAATAAAAGTTGTCGCCGGAGCGTCTAAACAGTGTGCGGACTTCCTTCTCTTTTCATGGTGCGTATTTTTGGTCCAGCACCTGTAAATATTTTGGAGATGTGCGTGCTTCCTCCTCTGCTCTGTTTGAGATACAGCCATGAAACCTGTATACCCTTATGCGTCTCCTCATGCTGAACAACTTTTACACTCTGACTTTTGACCTCTGACCTTTAGTTCTCCCACCATTTTGAATTATATGAAAACCAGTAAAAAATCTATCTCCTCCTGGGATTTTCGCGTCACATGCGCAAAACCTTTTTTACATGAACTTTGGACCAATACGGTCAGATTTGTCTCGGCAGATTTCTTTTTTAAAGTGAAACATTTTTTTTTAATAATTCACTGAATATTGCAGTTTTATGCAAATTATTCTTCTGCCTCTAAATCATACATGCAAAGTTACACGTTCATGGCATTTGGCAAAGATATAGAGGGTTAGTCCAAATATCACTGAACTTTTTTTACTTGAACTTTGGACCAATATCTAAAGATCTGTCAGATTGGATTTCTTTTAAATTGAAACATTCTTTTTTTAATAAATCAATGAATATTGCCGTTTTATGCAAATTATTCTTCTGCCTCTAAAACATACATGCAAAGTAAAATTTCCATGATGAACTACTGTCAAGGTTTTGTCTAAATATCACTGAAACCAATCTTACCCCAATTGGCCAAAGGGGGGCGCTATATCATTTTGAAAGAAAATAAGATTGCAGGAAAACTTCAGAAACACTCGCTTACATTTACTCAGATTACTTTTACTTCGAGCCTCCAAAATATGTAAAAATCATTAGAATATTGTGGCACTCTGCTATTAAATCATTGTTTAATAAAAGGCACTCAGTGTGTCAAGTACATTACATGAAGCCTTTTTTTTTACATGACTGGTCAATTATGTGTGAAAGCCACGGTGTAGTGCTTAGTGCCTGTGCCTGATATGCGGAAGGTTGTGAGTTCAAACCCTATGTCAGGTTGAGTTGATGTTAACAACCTGGATGCCCACGGTGTGTGCATATGTCAAACTCTTTAATGTTGACACGTCTGATCTAACTCCAGATCACGTTCATGTTTAAAATGAGCCCTTCTACCACTTTTTGTGGTCACATGTTCAGATACTGGATTCTGATTGGCTTAAAACAGTGGTAAATCAGTCAACAACCTTGAGTTGGCTCATGGACCCCGCCCACTGTTGTGTTGCAGTTGATTGTAACAAAATAACCTTGCAAGTTACAACTGTGTTTTCTTTCATTTATGGTAGAAGTGGTAGAAAAGCAATTTACCATTCAAGGGTCGTGGGTTTCAGGGTTTCAGGGTTTCAGGGTCGTGGGTTTCAACCCTGAAACAGTGTTAAATCAGCCAAATGGCTTACTTCTCTACCGGCCATAATTTGAAATAAAATACGATCACTCAAAAATTTCAGAAATAGTCAGATTACATTTATTCAGATTGCTTTCACCCTTGGCCTCCAAAATATGAAAAAAATAAATTCAATAAAATCCTGTGACACTGATAAAATCATTGTTTAATCGAAGGCACTCAGCCTAGAACTTTTTCTTTTTTTCTTTTTTCTAACAAACATGATTGATAGAACCTGTAGCTGTTTAATGTAGTGGTCAGGGCATATGCCTTTCATGCGGAAGGTCGTTGGATCGTATCCCGCCTGTGGTTGATATAAGCATAAAAGCATGACATTTGGTAGACTTGTACAGTTTGGGTAGCCTGGACATTGTCTGATATGGAGCCTTCCCCAAAATGCCCCTCCTTGATGCCTATTTTAATATCCGCCATTACCAAATAATGTATTTTGCATCATAACTCCTGAACCAAGCATTATAATACAAACTATGCGATGTCTACACCTTTACCTATAACTCCACGATTAAAACATCTGCCTTTTATAGCGCCTCCAGAAGGCCGACTTACATTATGTAAAACACATTCTTCGATATTACTCCTTCAGATTTTATCCGAAAATCACACAAATCAGTACACAGTATCTCTACAGTGATGTAATCATGACAGATTTGTCCGATATCATATTCTATCTAATTGGCTAACATTGAATTCCAAGGTTTGCAGGATTGCTCCTTTTTGAACAAAATGTCTCAAATTATGAACGCAGCCTGCTATGTGTGTGAAATTTTGCACACACATTCCCACTAGGCCAAGGAACAGATGCAACTCTCTCACTTTGGGCTGTTATAGCGCCACCAGCGGGTCAACTTTTGCAAAACACATTTTTGGAACAAAATGCCTCAAATCCCGCATGCAGCGTCCGATTGCCGTGAAAGCCGTGAAAGCGCCACCAGGAGGCCAAAAAAAAAAAACCTACCTGACTGGCCGAAGATCGGTTCTCGGAAGAACACTGCTTCTAGTTTTGCTTTTATTTCTTTTCCCACTTTTCTTGCTTTTCCTGCTTTTTTTCTGGCTTGGTCACTTTATTGATGCTTGCAGCTATATTTTGTATTTAATCTAATGAACAAAAGAAATATTTAACATAATATTTGACCACTGGGTGAAGTCTTGAAAAACAGGAGAATCATTGATAACTGTACATTGTGTTATCTGTGAATGATTGAATCTTCTAATTAATACATCTCTTAATTCATTAATCTACTAATGAATACATCTATTAATACATTAATCTACTAATTAATACATCTATTAATAATTGAACCTAATGAATGAATCTATTATTGTATGAATCTACTGATGGATGAATCTATACTGATGGATGGAACTATTAATGAATGAATCTATTAATGAATGAATATACTAATGAATTAATGGATGCATGAATGCACAGGTACAATGATGGGAGCCATTCCTGAGGCATTAATCTTAACAAACTGACCTCATCTGTACAGAATAATGTGTTTTAACTGTGCTTTTAGTTTCTATCAGTCATTATATTTATTATGATTATGATTATTATGAACGTAATGTTTTGATTTGTTGACATCGTCTTGGCCAACCTCAGCTCAGCTGCTGAGATACTGTGTACATTCTGTTCATGCCATTTCCCCCAATGGTTAGCAAGTATCATAGGGGACATTAAAAAAGAATACAAGGTGGAAGAAGTTAAGAACTGGGAGACCACGCAGAAGAAGAAGTTCCTGACAGACCAAAGTGAGACAGAGAAAAACAGTGACTCTGAGAGGATTAAGAAGATTACTGACGAGTAAGATTATGATGATGATCTCCTGTCAATGACTAAATGACTGTGTATTGTATTGTATTGTATTGTATTGTATTGTATTGTATTGTATTGTATTGAACTGTGTGTGTTTTGAACAGTGTGCAGAAACAGCTGACTGAAAGCAGAGACATTGACCAGAGGATCCAGCAGATTTCTGACAAGTAAGATAATAAATATTTTATTGGATTTAACTTCATGTCAATCACTAAAGGTCCTGACAGATAGAAATAGTCCAGTCAGGCCACTTGTTCACAATGAAGGATTTTAAATGTCTCTTTATTCAATTATTAATCATTTAAATCACACACACGCGCGTGTGCACACACACACACACACACACACACACACACACACACACACACACACACACACACACACACACACACACACAGGTTTGCAATTGCTACTTTGTGGGGACACATAGTCTACTATCTTTGTGGGGACATTCCATTCATTTTAACCCTAACCCTAAACCCTAACCCTAACCCTAACCCTTAACCTAACCCCTAAAGACCTTGTGGGGACCCCACATGTTTTTTTCCCTGGATTGTACTATCTTTGTGGGGACATGAGGTCCCCACAAAGATAGCTTTGCAAGCCCACACACACACACACACACACACACACACACACACACACACACACACACACACACACACACACACACACACACACACACACACACACACAGTCCTGCCTCTCTTTTCGTTCACACACAGAGACACCCGTCTCACATACAGAGAGAAATAGTTTATCTTCCTCCCAGTCTCCGTGGTAAAGGCATGCAGCTGGTTTGTTTCTCAACTTACAGAGAGTTCATTTGCAAAAACAGATAAAAGCCATTTTGTAAAAAAATGAGATGACTATTGTAAATAACAGTTAAGTTAGAGTTTTATTAGAATATAAAATCAATTTTGTTGTAAAGGCAGATATATCCCATTCTAAACGCCCTCAAAGATCAGGTTTTGTAGCAAAAACAGACAAGTGACATGGCTCTTTGTTTGCAGAAACAGATAAATCCATTGGGCAGCGTGTTTAGACCATGTGATCCAAGATGGTGCCTCATTATGCACCAAACTTGTCTCAAACATTGTTCAGGGGTCTGCCATGAGGATAGTCAAACCAGGGGCCATGTGTGGCCCCCAGGGGCCATGTGTGGCCCCCAGGTGCCTCTGGGTGCCACAGGCGCACTGTTGCCCCGTTTTGCACCAAATTCTATTTTGTCAAGTCATTTTTACTTAGTCAAATCCACCCAACTTCAGTTTGATTGATATACTTTGAGTGCACAATAAAAAAACTGGATTTGTGAACATTTATAAAAACGGAGTTATCTGTTTTTGCAAATGAACTCTTATACTTTTAATAAAGTATGCTGCTTTCTGACAAGCTGCACAGCAATGACAAAGCGCTAGAATGTCCGACACACACACACACACACACACACACACACACACACACACACACACACACACACACACACACACACACACACACACACACACACACACACACACAGTGAGTCATAGTGTGCAGCTCACATACACAACATGCAAAACCAAAAAAGGCCTCTTCCTGTTGCAAGCATCAGAGTTTGCCTCGCCAGACATTTTCCATTCAATAATGATGTAATTTTAAGCCTACATCCTGAAGTGAGCTGGTCGACAAATTGCATTCCAAAACATTCCCATGTCACCTTCTCAACACAATCAATCAATCAATCAATCAATCAATCAATCAATCAATCAATCAAAGTGGACTGAAACTAGGTGACTGAAACCAGAAGTCTAGTTGATTTCTGACACTGAAAAGTACGATTATAAATACTTAATCCATAACAGATGGATATGTAAAACATCTTACCTACTGAACTCTGTGTGTGTGTGTGTGTGTGTGTGTGTGTGTGTGTGTGTGTGTGTGTGTGTGTGTGTGTGTGTGTGTGTGTGTGTGTGTGTGTGTGCGTGCGTGCGTGCCGTGTTGTAGACATACATACACCTGGTATGAAATAACAATACAACTATAATAACGTGTGTGATTTGACAGACTGGACCAACTGAGAGAAACCACAGACCAGAGACAGAGAGCTTTGGAGACCAAGGTAATATCCAGATGTTTATGTAATGTTCTTCCATCCTCAGGGTCTGTTCTACAGATAAGAATTGATGTTTGTTCTGTGATGAATCCTCATGTCGTTCACTCCTCAGGAAAGGTTTATTACAAATGTTGACCACCATTCTATCAAAAAGTTGAATCATTTAAATGTTTTTACTGTTGTGTCCACTAGGTGGAGAATGCTCTCAGTCAGATCTTGGACAGTTTGGCCAAAGCACCCTGGGCCAAAGCCTCGTCAACCTGAACACCCTGGACCAAGTTTATAATACAGCAGAATGTCTAAAGGTCATGTTTTAATATTGCTACGAATATCATGAGGGTCACATATAAAATGACTCCTGTGCAGTCAGTAGGTTGTGAAAAATCATTACCAACTATGGTCAGAAAAACTGTCTAACTTTCACCTACACTTTGTCAAGAACAATCACGTCTCAGTATTCTGAAGAGGCACTGGAAACATTCAGGAACAGATTCAATTGGATTTATTGCATCTGGAGGCTTAAAAGGATCGTATTTTAAATCGTAAACGGCAAACAATAAGAAATAAATGAAATAAGATAACATTGTTTGATCTAGAGAAAAAAATACATTTAGTCTAGACCTGGACAGGAAATAAATGACCTGTTTTTAAATCTTCCAACTACAGATCTAGGATCAAATTATGTTTTTTCAGTCTGCTATTAAAAGTCAAACTGAATCCTGACTCAGCAGCCAAGGAAATATAGTACATTCATAAACCTGTATGTGATATTGTGGAATGTGGATGATGATCGTACATAAACACATAAACCTGTATGTGACATGGAGAAACATTTGGACATTGTCAGACCATTTTGGGGTGGGGGGTCTTTAGTGGCATAGTTGGGGTGTTCAGGTATAAGTTCCATGACGATGGGTTTAGTTGCCATTAGGACCATTGGGACATTAGGTGGGGATTGATATAGTCACTGATATGGATGTTTTGGTGCAAATACATTGTGTTTTTGATGCCAAGCTTAGTCAGGATGGAATATGAAAAATCTGATCATATGGCTATAAAGATACTGTGTAGTGATTTACATGATGTTAACACAGTTCTGTTGGAGAATCATCAAAATGTATTTTGAAAAAAGAAAAAAAAAACAGCCTCCTGATGGCGCTATTAGCAGGCCGATGTGAAATATTTGGGGCAGAGGTTCTGCCTTGGCATCCAGGAAATGTGTACACATATGATGTAAGATGTGAGGATCTTAAACTGAGACGTAGCTTTTGTTTTGAAAAAGTGTGCAGCTTCTTTATTTTTATTTTTTTGTGCAGAGAAAGGGGGAGGACTTTATTTGGGGATTTTGTTTTTGGGGAAAAAATAATATCTGGAGCTTTTATTTTTCATAAGAAAAAAAAGATTTGAGCAGCAGCAGAACAAGCTTATGTCTAAGCTCTAATTTTTTTAAAACAATATCTGGATTCTTTATTTTTAAAATACATGTGCAAGGCGTTTATTTTAAAAAACTATTGGGGTGTTTTTGATACACTGTGTGGTGATTCTATTTTGAAAAGAAACTATGTGAGGGTCTTTTATTAAAACTATGAAGTTTTAAAAAACATTGCAGTGCTTTTATTTTGAAAGAACAATATCTGGGGCTTTTGTCCAGGAAAAAAAATATTTTGGAAAACTAAAATAATGGCTAGACTGTTATTTTGAAGAAGAAATCAGGGGATTTTAGTTTAAAATATGTAGCCTATTTCTATGTTTAAAATGATGTTACAGGCCTTTCTATGCCTGGGTTTTTATTAAGAAAAACTGTCTTGGGCTTTTGTAACGGGGCAGAGCTAAGTTACACCAATGAAGAACAAGGACAGTCCTCTTTCTTGATAGCTATAAAATAAAACATGTCAAAACATAAAATATAAGTATACCAGTAAGACGCCCTAAGGGCGAGAAGCGACCTCCCTAAAGGTTGAGGTCGGGCACAAGGGCGCGTGCACATGGGCACTTGAACGCATCCGCCTGGGTGACGGCAGACTGCTGGGCGAGCACTAGCGCTTTGCCATGGAATGGCCACTTCTTTGTCTTTTAAAGACTAATAATGCGATCGACTTTGACCAAAAAAATACACAGACCTGGTTTCATGACTAATTTGCATACTTAAATGATTGACATTTGGAGGATTCCCCTTGTAACGCTATGAACTGTGGGTAAGTGACCCTTTGCCATTATAAAAAATATATATTCTTCCCTGGCTTTGTTGTCCCACCTAGTAACAGAACGACATGGGGTGGGACTTGACAAAGAGTGAATTCTTTTGCCAAAGTCTGCATCGATACTGACTTACGGAAATGGTGCATAAAGGGGCGGGGCCCGAGCCCTCACTGACTTATACCTATTTCAATTGGAACAGCCCTCTGCATGACTCCACGTGAACGCTTTAGTCAGTGAGTCAGTAGGGAGCGGATTGGAATAGGGCCTCTGTGTGCACACTTGCACATTTGCACTGTATAGGTCAGGAAGTAAACCCTCTAGACTTAGTAAAGTGGCAACTCAGATGGTTCTGATGAGAACAGTGATGATCGATATTGATGTCATCAGGGATCTCAATATATGGGGCTATATCCTATATCCTTCTGGGTTGATGTGATGTCAGAACAGGTCAGCTAAATTGTGATGTCATTATGAGGTCAGAAGAGTGACAAAGAAGAGTGATTTTTGAGTGACAAATGAATGAGTGGTTTTCAGTGACCGACAGGATCTGGAGGCTAAGTAGCGACCTACGGTCGCAATAATAATTGTGTCACGTCATCATTGTCTTGATATGTGTCAAGACGGCCGTGGGAGACATGTTTGGCCAAAAACTTCGCCATATTCTTCTGACTTCTACTCTTTGTCTCTTCTGTCTTCTACACGTTGTCTTCTATTATTTGTATTCAACTATTTGTCTTATTTGTCTTCTACTTGGCTATCTGTCTTCTACTCTGTCTTCTTCCATTCTTGTTTTAATCTACCCTGTCTCCTACTCTGTCCTCTACTCTTCTGTCTATGTCTCTGTCCTCATGCATCCAGGTGTTGGGCCAGTTCTGTATAAGAACATCAGAGGCACCACCAGGCTGGTGGGCAGAAAGAACCAGTGTCCACTCAGCATCATCGCACACATGTCCTCGTCGCTCTGTTCTGAAGCCACTAACAGTAGTCCTACCACCAACAGGCCCACTAGGTTCACCAGCAGGACCAGCAAGATGACCACGATTATTCGGAATGCCCTGCGCTTCATTTGGTTGCCCCCCTCTACCCTTTTTCCACCCATCTCCTGTTCCCCTCCGGGAGGAGGGCGGACGAGAGCACGCAAGACGGCAACGCTGCAGAAGACGATGACGAGCAGGCAGAACACGTAGAAGCCAGCAACGGCTGACATGAGGACTAAGCCCAACCTGTGCGCCGTCCCCACCACAACTCCCGCCCAGATTATGCACAATAACCAAACACACCCGATGCTCACGTTCCTCGCCCTGGCGCCGCCCGCCCCCTTCAGCCCGAGGTAGACGATGGGGTGTACAGCCGCCAGATAGCGCTCCACGCACATGAGGCAGTGGAACAACAGGCGACACGGGATCACCATCGAGAACAGGGCCATGCCGGCTGCTTGAAGCGACGTCAACCTCCGGAGGATTCCCACCCAGAGGACCAACATGGAGAGGACGCCCATGCTCTCCAGGACGGCCATGTGGTACGTGATGACGTCTGAGTGTGAGGCGGTCGTCTGGCTTCGTCGCCGACGGTAACCCCGGTAGAGGACGATGGAGCAGAGAGGGGACAGGACGACCAGGCTGACCACGCAGTAAACGATGAAGCTCAGGACCCCCCGAGACCCCTCGGGGGTAAGGGTACACAGAAAGTAGAGGTCGATGAGAGAACCGTTCCTGAGATCGTAGGACGAGGAGTTGGAGAGGACGAGCCAGTCCGGATGGAAGAAGGAGGACTTGGATTGGACGGACAAGTCAGTGTGGGGTGCGGAGGAGTTGTTAAGAGACATGATGACGGCTTATGAGCAGGGCTGGGCTGTGGAGCAGGAGAGAGAAGTGACAGGAAAGAGAGACAGAGAGAGTCGAGACGTCATAAAAATCATGTTTTTGGCACTGGGTGAAAATGGGTTGCAAAATCGTGGGATAAAAAAAAAATAAAAAAAAAAATCATGTTTTAGATCTACTCACAATCGGTATGTGGTGTGACAGTGAGCTGATAGATCATCATGTACAACAAGGAATACAATAATGCTAGCATTGGATAACCAAGGTAATTGGTATAAGTTTAATATTAAACCAGCTTGCAAATAACATCATGAACAACAAGTTACAATACAATTATGTTATAACGCAACTGAATGCACAAACTAGATAGCCAAGCTTCACTGTTTTGAGACAAATTATGACACTTTTTCAACACAATCTGAAATTCATATATTTTTGTACTTGCATTCATCCCAAAAACATTTAATTTGAATCATACAATTATGAAGAAATATTAAAACATAATACTTGTGATTCTGTGAGGAGAAATACATTTCCCTTTTTTATATAAATGTAATAATTGTGTTGCTGAGTGAACAAAAGTCCTTCCATGCATGCTCCTTAATGAGTCTGACACTATACAACATTCAGCCACTAGATGTCAGACTTTTACAGCATATATTGTATAAGTTTAGCTAGTTCCTTGTCCCCTTTAAGCAGCAGTGCAAGATAAGTGCCAGTCAGTATATGTGAATTGTTTGTTGTGTAAACGTGTGCCATATTGTAGGCATGTATTTTCATATGCTTTGCATTTGTTTGATGGAGTGCAGCCAGGTGTTTTTGTTTTGTTAGTCTGAGAGCAAATCCCAAAGCCAGGAGAGGAGAGCCAAAAACAACATGTTGGCGTGAACTTCATTTATATGCAAATAAGCCACAAATATCATCAATCCCTAAATGCGTCTGAATGTCATTTATCAGGACATCAACAACCCTGGTACCAGTAGCCGTACACAGACAGCTAGAAGCAGCGGTAGAAAGTAACACATTTTCTCAAGTACAGTACTTAAAGGAGTAGTTGAGATTTGGTGTAGAGGGAAAAAGAGCAAACTAAGGACAGAGCCAACGGTCAACTATCTATCTATCTATCTATCTATCTATCTATCTATTAGAGATGTTACCGATCAATCGGCAATGGATCGGATCGGGCCGATCAAAGCGTGATCGGCGATAATCGGTGGTTTAGATCAAAAGGTAAATTCACCGATCCGATCAGATCGGTGCATCCGATCAACCAGCCGTTCAGTATGCCCACTTGAGGCCATTTTGGGGTATTGATTTCCACAGTGCTGAAGGAATAATTAGTTACTGCTATGATAATAAATACATAGTAATGCTGGTAAATAACTATAAGGCAAATATATAAATGAATTCATGAGTGAATGAATGAATTAAAGTTAAAACATTAACATTTAGAAAATATAAATAATAACTTGATCGGATCGGTGATTGATCGGTATCGGGTGATCAAACTTTTGTGATCGGTGCTCGCTGATCGGTTCCAAAAAACCTGATCGGACCATCCCTACTATCTATCGATCGATCGATTGGATTGTTTTACAACACTGATGATAGTGCTGTCAAACAAGTCTATAAAATGATCTAAATATGATCAATAATCTCCCTCTCTGCTAAGGTTCCTTGTCCTGAAAAAGAACGTTGAAGACCCCTGTCTTAGTGCATCTCCTGGTATTACGTTGGCAACAAATCATGTTAAGTTATGAAAGTAACATTTTCAATCAGTGGCCAAGACAAACAGTCTTTGGAAACCCTCAATTTGTCAACAGAATGAGATGGAAATTTGAAATTGTCTGTGCAAAGCTGTCATTAGTGGATGTTTTTAGTTAACTCTTTTGCCTGATCAGGACACTAGCAAACACAAGAAGCCGTTAGAAAATTATAATAAAGACATATAGTCTAATTAAATCTTTTAATATGTGCTTGCAATGTATCTGACAGTGTGCTGTATGGTATTACAGAGAGTATGTTTTGATTCTTAACCATTTCAACCCTGGTCGCCCAATTTTGGGCTGGTGAAAATACGTAGCTGATTTATATATTCAAAACAAATTACTGCACCACCATACTTTTTGTTTTAATCTAAAAATCACTTACATTACACCTTGGTTAAATTCTGGTTATACTTCTAACTGTAGGCTATTTTCTTATTTCTTGGTTATAACGCCAACATTAAATAATACTATTTTGTACATTTAGATATTCATAAAGGTTGTTAAATTAAACCAACCTGTCAGTTGCTGATGCATGTGGTCCTGTTCAGCTCTGTCTGCAAACTGTACACAGGAGGACCATCAGATACTTGTGTGTGTGTGTGTGTGTGTGTGTGTGTGTGTGTGTGTGTGTGTGTGTGTGTGTGTGTGTGTGTGTGTGTGTGTGCGTGCGTGCGTGCGTGCGTGCGTGCGTGCGTGCGTGCGTGCGTGCGTGCGTGCGTGCGTGTATGCATGCACACACATGCACAGAGAGAAGATGGGGTATTTATAAATCACAGACCATTTGAATTCTCTAACCGCTCTGTTCTGATAGGCTGATGGGATGATAGATGGAGTACATCTGCTGTGTCACCATGTCAATCATGGCTGCCTGCTGGAGTTTATTTGATTTGAGTATGTTCTCATTTAGCTCTTCACATGTCCATTTTTACCCGGACCCAAATGGACCTGCCTGTTAATATTAGACATATGAGAACCGTTACCCGAGCTGCACCGATACATGTATGGAGCTGATCCGAATGGAACCGGCTATTATTAGAAAAATGAGATCCGATACCCGAGCAGAGATGTCGGAACCGGAGCCAAGATCCAAAATGACAGTCGCATGTTGCTGCTCACCCCTGGACAATGTATCAATCAAAATGAAATCAATGTGGACAGGAACAATAAATTCACGTTTTCTTTAGAAGTGTAATCTTTCTTCTTAACCATTGTTTAGTCAGGTAACTCACGATATATTGAACAATGTTTATGTTTATTATTAATGAGTATACAAGTGTGTATGTCACATTTAGTTTGGCGTTTCTCCCTGCTCAGCAGCAAGCAGCACAGAAGCAGAACATCATTAACCATAATGAGCAGGGAGATATATAGATATATATAAACAACCCCCCATGGGGAACCGAGTTAGCAGAGCCTACTGGTGGTGCTGGGGAGGCAGTGGGGGCAAGCAAACACAAGCAACAGTCCAGGCAAGAGCAGCAGGTAGAATGACAGACTGGGCGGGCTTAAGTAGTTGGCAAATGATCAGCTGACTGCCATGTCGGCCAATGACATAGGGTCTGGCATAATAGTGAGTATTAGTGTCCTTATACAACTGCAATGCAATGTACCCTCTCGAGTATACCTGCCTGAACTAACTTTGCGGGCTACGTATCATTTAATGATAATCCACTGTTAATTTATGTCGCAGCACAGCATATTGTTTTGTTTATCATTAAAAGTAGTGCCATAGTTCCTGACCAGTCAAGTGACACAGCAAGGCAGCTCGCCTCTCACTGACCGGAGGAGAAAAAAGTGGGGGGGTGATTGACAGATGTAACAGCCAATCGCCGGGTCCATTCGGGTATCAATGGAACTGCCGATCTCATGGTCAGAGACCCGGGACCCGGTAGTGGCTCCGACCCGGCTCCGAAGTCACTACTTGTGAATGGACCCCGGCCTGGCTCGGTGCCGGGTCGGATCCCAGGTAATTTCGGTTCTCTAACCTATACGCAAAGACCTCTATCCCAATGCATTGATTTATTTTTAAAATCCACAGCTAGTATACCAGGAAGTGCAGGTGTAATCAAAATTACATTTGTACGAGAGCGCCAGCCAATATTTCCAGGGCACTTCTATTTACGCACATTTGTACTCTTTATTAATCTTAGAGGTAAGTTATAGAGCCATACTCTCTCCAGATAGCAGGTTGTCTAAAATGCTGCCTGAGTAAAACTGTCTCCTTCGCTGAGATTACAACATCACCTACAACTCTGAACCCTTGTGGCCTCTTTAGTCTAACTCTAGACCCAAATAGAATCATTTTTCCAAGGTGCCAAGGACAGCCTGTTATCAACTAATAGCTAGGTCTTATTTTCCACCTCTGAATTTGTCTTGATGAGAGACTAGGAGAGCTGTATCATCCTCAAAACTGAACAGTTTGTCAGTCACATCGGTGGTGCCATAGTTTTGTACTTTTTCTGTTTTGTATGTGTCTATGGAGGTGACATTAATCTAATAGACCCCCAGGTGTGGTTATAATGTTCAGATTTGTCTTCCCTGTGTATTTTTGGTTACTTCCTGAAAGCTGAAAGAAAAGGCCCAGTCAAAAAACACAGTTTAAATGACATCATAAACTCATCCCCTCCTCTTTTACCATTCACCCAACACTGTGGGTGTGGCTAACTTCAGCTGGGTCACCAGACAACCAGGCATACTTAACTAGTAAGACACCCAAGGGTGGAATGCGACCTCAGGGTGACATGCAACCTCGCCCTAAAGGGCGAGGTCGAGCCAATTCTTGACAATCTGGCCAACCACAGTGTTTCTCTGACGATTCTAGTTGTTGTCATTCTGGGGGGAGTTTGTTCATGTTTTTGTGAGGGTATCAACCCTAGGACTCAGCACACTCACAGAATCATGGCACACTCACAGAATCAATGTTATGCCCATACATGGAGTTCCCTGACTATGTTATGTCAAAACATGCCCATATGTGGACATTACCAAATATGGGCATTTCCAGATATGTCCTTAATATTGATAACATTGGGACAGGGATCTCCATATATGGGCATGAAACATATGTTAATTAGTAAAGCCAAGCTTAGGTTTGATGCCTTGGGATTTCTATATTTGGACATAAGTGTGTACCCAATAGGTCATCATCTGGAAAGGTAGGGTGTAAATCAGAGTAAAGCAGGCTTTTGAGCTAGTTAGGGTCAGAGATTGATGACATCAGAAATCCCCATATATGGGCATAAATGGATTTTGCTTTTGGGAATGCCCATCTATGGCATTTTTATTTTATTTTATCCTTTATTAATAAAAATACATGTATGTATACATATACATATGGAGTTCAATATTGATGTTTTTGGAGAAGGTATGTTGTAAATGTATGTTACTTAGTAAGGGGCCTCGGGTTAGATACTCTTTGTATGGCCTCTGGAGGTCCTTGGCGTCGGTTAGTAGTATGCCCAGCACATAAGATGTGGGACGTCACAAAGCCTGCGGCCATGTATCATTTTCCATCAGGCCTGTTGGTTTTCACGCTCCAGTGCGGCGTTCATGCGCTGCAAGTCAATGGCAGACTTGGCAGTCAGACAGACAGCCATTGACTCCGGCCTAACAATGGCTACTTTCTATGACGGTAGTCCCATATGACATGATGGACTGGACTATCTCCATATATAGTGTTATCCACATTTCGTGTAGCTGCCCTGTACAGGAAGTGATGTCACAACTCGCTGACATCACACTGACATCACAGAGGCTTCGGAAGGACGGTCACGAGGCTTCGGACACTCAAGCGACACGATTCTTCAGAGTATATGCGACCTTCGGTCGCAATGAACTGGTGGGTGTGGCCACATAGAAAAAACTATTTTAACACTTTCTGTACTTTTTGAAAAAATATTCCTCCTAGTATAATCATTATACCTGGGGGGAAAAGATCATGGCACTGCATCTTTAAAAATGTGGTGCCATAGTTTTGTGCTTGTGTCTATGGAGTTAACATTACTCTAATAGAACCCCAGGTGTGGTTATAATTTGCAAATATGTCTTCCCTGTGTATTTTTGGTTTTCTTCCTGAAAGCTGAAGACCTCCGAGTCAAAAGGCCCAATCGAAATGTCACAATAAAATCATCCCTTCCCCTTTTTACCATACAACAACAGTGGGCATTGTTCTGACATCTCATTACTCCGATGTTTCGTTCGTCCGACTCTCCCCATTACTAACCCTATAATATAACCTTTAACCAATTTAAAATATAAGAGGGAAACAAATCCCGGGCTCAGAGAAATAGACCACTCTGCCTTGCAGAGTCTTAAACAACCATAATTACAGATCTTTCTTTAAAAACAAGATGGCAAAAGCATACATTGTGTGGTTGCCACAATATATCGAAGTCGCTAACCCCTACCTAACCCCGCACGTAGCCACAAAGTAATGAGACGTCGGACTTTAATAATCCTCCGACTCAACACCTGATGTTTTAGGGTGTAAAAAAATCGCTGCACCTTGTCTTTAAAGAGGTGGTGACATGATTCCCCCCCCCCCCCCCCCCCCCCTCTAAAACATGATTATCAGGTATTATGATTATACTAGGAGGAAGATTTTTTCCAAATAAAGTATACAGAAAGAGTTAAAATTGGGTTTTTATGTGGCCACACCCCCAGTTCATTAAGTATGCAAGGATGGCATGGTGGGTGGTGACCCAGCTGATATAGCCACACCCCACAGTGTTGGGTGAATTGGGGAGGAGTTGATACTGTGACACCCTTAGTATCTGTGTTTTTTAACTGACACTTTTGGCCACAAGGTGGCAGCCTCCAAGAGAAAACAAACAAATACTAAGAGAATACATCATTTTTTTTTTTAAACACATCAGGGGGTCTAATGAAGTACTTTCAACCTCCTAGACACATGAAAAACAGAAAAAGTACAAAACTATGGCACCTCTTTAATGTCAGTAAATAATTAAAAGAAGAGGGAGCCTATAATACTTCCCTGTGGGACCCCACCAGTCAGTGCGGTAAGGAAGGACATGGTGCCCTTCACATCCACCACTTGTCGTCTGCCCCTCAGGTAAAACCTTACCCACTTCAAGGAGTCGCCGCTAAAACCCAAAGCCCCCTAAGCTCCGTCTAAAGGATGTCATGGTTTACACAGTGAGAAAGCCCTGCAAAGCAGAATGCCCCGCAACACACCAGATTAAACAAAAGTCTCATGGTGCGCCGTGCACGGCTCAATATCATGAAACTGAGAAAACTGCCGGCACACAATAAACGTCCTATTATTTACCTCTCCAAGGACAGGGCAAAGGATGCGCGTTTCAACCTAACTGTTGTGAAGAGGTAAAAAAAATATATATATGGAAAAAGACATGTATTGTGTGCTGGCTGTTATCTCTGTTTCATGGTTTACACATAGGGCGCGGTCACGCCCCACTAATATTCTACCTATCAATAAAGGAAAAACAAAAGAAAAATAAATCAAAAATAGTTTTGAAGGTCCAACGTTATAACAATACTGCAATGATATCCCACATCTACCTGTGTCCTGATCTGATCGGTCAGATATCGATATGCGATCTTCTAAAACCAGATCAGATTGAAATGAATAAAATGCAGTTATGTAACATTCCTCTCTGTTTTCACATCCTTCGCTTGCTCTTTTAATTCAGTCAGTCCTCTCCCTCCCTCTCTCTCTCTCTCCCTCTATACCTCTCTCTCTCTCTCTCTCTGTTACTGTCCATTCAGTCTCTCTTTCGTCAGAAGTGGGAGAATGAAATCTCAAGCGGCAAATCCTATTTTGTCATGCTTTCCCCTCCTAATCTTTGTTCCTTCCTCCTGCTCCCATTCTCCCACAGGGTTGTGTGTGCGCGTGTGTGCATGCATGTGTGTGTGTGTGTGTGTGTGTGTGTGTGTGTGCGTGCGTGCGTGTGAGAGAGGCAGTGGGAAACTGTCGGTTTGTGCATGTACTGTACTATGTTTTTTTTTCCACACGCAAACATTTTTTAAATCAGTGATCGATAGATCTCCGGCTTGTGCTAAATTGTCTGTGGAAAAAGGTTATTTAGCATGCCTGCTGCCAGTGACCTTGTGTGGTTGGTTGCGGAGCCACTTCCCATGTTGCGTAATATGAAACAGGTCCACGGTTTGGGTGGCTTGGATCTTTATTGGTTATGGCAGCTTCTCTGACGCAGCGCTCGTCGGGTAAGACTCGGATGGAGGGAAGGTCTGCACAATTATTTGCATGGCCTATAAGGCAGTGGTGGAAGAAGTACTGCATTTTTTACTTTGAAAGTAAAAGTAGGCCTATACCACACTGTGGAAATACTCTGTTACCAGTAAATGTCCAGTATTCAATATTTACTTGAGTGAAAGTAAAAAAAATAAAAAGTATAGGCATAAAGAAATATACTTTACAGTAACAAAAGCAAAGGTAGATATTGGGTTGTAGTGATTAATGTACATTTTGTAACCATATTCAAAATCTTCAAAGTAACTATAGTAAAGTTTCATAATAATTATTGTTGCCAAGTAAAAGTATTGAAAAATGGAAAATACTCAAGTAAAGTGAAAGAAAATCTACATCTTATTTAAGTACAGTACTTGAGTAAATGTTATTTTAGTCCCGCAGGACCTGGGTGTCCATGTCAGCCTTCTTCACCTTATTGTTCACTGTGTATCACAGGTTTCATGTTGTGCACTCTCTCCTTTGCAGCAGTGTGGATGGGGGGGGGGGGGGGGGTCCTCTGCCTGGCATCCTGTAGTAGTCCATCATACTGTAGATCTTTGTCTTGTCAACGTACTTTTTGGGTAATTATCTTGCCTGTCATTCAAGTGTGCAGATCAGAGATGCGGGGAGAGAGAGAGAGAGAGAGAGAGAGAGAGAGAGAGAGAGAGAGAGAGTCAGAGAGAGTGAGAGTGAGTTATTTATAGTTCTTGTCATTGTTGTCATCTGCAAGCTATGGATATCAGAAACTATTTTTAAGGGAAATGATGAAGGCAATGCATTTGGGATGCCAGACAGTATCTAATTTTATTTGCTGCATGTTGGGCCTGTGTCTGCATCCAACTGTGTTGTGTGACTGTCATTGTCAGCCCTCAGAGAATAATGAGCATTGATGACTATTTTGCCCCCCATGGGATGCATTGATTGTTTTTGTGTATTTCTTCTTGGTTGATATGTTTAACTAATTGCGGAAGTCTATGTATTATTCAAAGAAGCCTTTCGGTGACTGATGATGACCTTCTTCAGACATCAATGACCGTAACGTTGCTCCTAGGAATAAATTGTGGCTCCTGTATCGTTTAGTTTGGCAGTGTTACGACCCAGGCTAGGGGTCCATAGGCATAACTTATAATAACAAATGGGCTCCCTCCTTAACCCAACAAAATGCTATGCTTACCTTTAACCAAATATTAACTGCATAAGATCTTACCTACTCCTACCTAAGAAACTGTAAGAAATGAATAACACAAAAGAAAGGACACCCACCCCTACAGCCCCAAGGCAGTGACCTACAGTAACATTAACTACCGTACTTAACAACATAAACAAATTAACTGATGGAGGTTGGGGGTTGGAGGCAGGAGGCGAATTCTTTTTAATGTTTGCCAATATAGAGCATCGCAGTGGGCATGGTCCCACTAAAAAATAATTCATTTTCCTCATAGACTTTCACGAAAATATTTATAACAATTATGTTAAGCCTAGAACCAAGCCATCCAGGATTGCAGTGAATCATGACCATACAACCTTTGTTTCTATGAAAAGAACATTTTGAAAGTCGCTAAACAAAGGGTAGTTATTAAATGTAGTATATCAAATAATTTAATATTAAAAATTTAAAATATGTTTTCACATAGGATCAAATAGTGCTCTATAGTCTATACGCTCCTGTTTTTAAAGTTTGGTGTGAACAACTGTTTTTCTAAACAGAAAGTCTATGTAGGCCTATAAAATACATTTGTTTATGTGTTCTTGATATAATAATCACATAGAAGTTGTGTTTTGTTTATTTGTTAGGATCCTCATTAGCTGTGCCCTAAAGCACAGCTAGTCTTCCATGGGGTCCACATAAAAAAAGGGGGGGGGGAAAGTAAATGCATTTAAAAACACACATTTGAAAAGAAAAACAAAGAAAAAAGTACATTCAATGTTATAGTCCATATTCAATTAAAACAATCTAGTACATGCTACAACTAATATTTTCCCAGGTGTTTCTTTATTAGTTTTTTGAATAGTGAATCATGCATCAGTTTGGTCATAAACACTGGCAAAGAATTCCATGGTTCCATTTCTCTGTATTCTACTGTGCGATTCAGATCATTTGTGTTTGCCTTGGGAAGTGAAACCGGCCTTGTGTTGCCTGTCTGGTGGCATAATGTAGATATGCAGATTGAATTAATTATCATGCAGGGCAGTAGAGGGGGGAAGAGAACAGGAGGAGAGAGCAGAGGAGATTAGCAGCTCTATTTTTGTCCATGCCTTACCCCTTATCCCTAAACTTCTTCGTCTTTTTTACTATTTTGAAAAACATTTGAAAATACTTCAAATAGCCGATGTACATCGACACTCTGTGAGTGTTATTTAGAAATGGTTTTCAAAATATTGAAAATATGAAAATATTGAAAATAGCAGACCTCCGAGCTCACAACACGTCGCATGTGAGCTTGGAGGTCGGCTATTTTTGCTACTTATTCATGGGCTGGAGAAGGCACTGTTTACAGACGGGTAAAAGGGCAGGGGCTCAAGCCTCCTTTGATGTCTACTGTATGTGTGCACGTGCCTGAAGGTATGGACGAAAATAGGGCCGAGGAGTGCAACACACGTCGTCATCGTCATCTTAAAGGCCCATTCCCACTGGGCCAGATAACAGATATCTGGAGATATTTCTCCAGATATGTTTCCATGCAAAGTGGATGGTAGATACAGATAAAAAAAAATCTACCACAGATATTTGCCACAGATACTTTTATCTGTGGCAAATATTTTTTTTATCTGTATCTACCATCCACTTTGCATTGAAAAATATCTGGAGAAATATCTCCAGATATCTGTTATCTGGCCCAGTGGGAATGGGCCTTTAGGCTCTTATTTTTCTCAGGGTTTTACTCTGCTCCTGGGAATTGAATAGTTGAATGAGAAGTCAGATAAAAAGAAGGAAAACAAAAAAATGTGTTTGTTAGAGACATCTTGCTTTTTTGATACTCTGCACATATGCTAATCATACTGTAAATCTGTCCTGAAAGAAGTAGTGCTACAAATTATCATGAGCAGCATGAATAATTCTAGTATGCCACAGAGATTACACTGTTGGTATTTTTGTCACTATACATTAAATTGCGCATACATTAAATTTTGTTTTGCTGCATTAATTTGCCCATCCTAACGATTAGGAGCAAGTGGGCGCTGTTAACACAGCACCCAGGGTTAAGTATCCTCCTCTGGGACACTTGGACACATGGGCGGGACGGGGTTGGACACGCGTGACCTTCCTATTCCCAGGGCGTCCTCTCTGCCCACTCAGCTACTGCTTCTCCGCAAGGCCAAATTGTCCCGTACACCAGTGGTTCTCCACCAAAAAAAGAAAACGACCTTTTTACCTTATTTAAATCAGCTTCTCTGTGAAGTCTTGAATTTATGGATTACCTCTCACTCAGCCGCCAAACTGGAGAGCATGGGGGGTGTTAGCCTTGATAGCCACCAGCTTCTTCATTCGAACACTGGCTTTTTCATTGTAGTGAGGAACACTAGACCTGCTATTTCTTTTATAGTTAACATTAAAATCTATTTTAGTGGGGGGACTAAGCTAAACACTCTGAAAAATCTGAAAAATCTTGAAAGTGTTTGAAAATGTTGAATGATTTAGAATTCTTTTTAACACACATCTTCTCTACCTGTGGTCCAGGGCACAACACATTTCAATGAAATACAGAATATTTTGGGAGGTCCTTGGCACAAAGAAGTCTGAGAACTACTGGCTTAGAAGACATTTCTAGAATTTGCCTCAGGTCTAAATGGGTTAATGGCCACCCAGACGCACCGACTGGGAAAATACTTGATATGCGACCGCAAATATTATGAGCTACTCGAAATGTGATGATGTGTTTTTTATGGCATCCATTTATTCTGTTTGCGAATCAGATATTTTTTCCCCCAGTCATTAACATTCCAACAAGATCAGAATCCTCTTTCCGACAGACGGAGAGAGCCATTCTCGGAGGAGTCTGGAACCAGACGACGTGCAGAGGGTTGATGAGGTCTGCACTGACCCTCATGCCGGCAGCATACTGACGATGTCATCATCAGTAAGTGTAAAGCAGGGGTGGGCAACTTTGATGATGGTGAGGGCCACAATATTTCCACCTTCACTCCTGAGGGCCACATTTGTCATTCCAGTATTGCATACAAGCAAAAATAGCAGATCTACAAGCTCAAAACGCATCGCAGCTTGTATATCGGCTATTTTTGCTTCTTTTGAATTGGAATTCCGAATATTTTTTTTTGTTATTTCTTAATTGGAATCCTGAAATGTAACATTTTGATTTAATTTCAAACGCATTTAGTTATATACTCATGTTAACTTTATGAACCTAAATACAAATACATTGGACATAAAAAATACATTTTAATACTACTATACTAGTCATTAACTCATCTGGTGCCGATCCCGAACTAGTTCGGCTTTATTTCAATCCAATACAATCTTTTTTTTATTAATTCACTTACCCCGAGCTGCTTGTAGAGTTGTGGGTGGTCCTGGCTCGCTAGCCGCTAGCCAGC
>NC_137821.1:37495166-37530166 GCF_963921795.1 Nannobrachium achirus | reverse complement strand
AGAGAGAGAGAGAGAGAGAGAGAGATTGTTTGGCACAGATCCAGGCCGTGTGGAAACCGCACTGCTGAGCGGACAATGCATCCTCTCTGTTCTCCGCAGAGTTAGAGAACCAACAACCAGCTATGCAACCTGTAGTTGTAGCCAATATTCCTTATTGGTGAAATTGTTTTCCACTCCACTCATAGAACAAATTGGCTGTAGGCCTATTAGTCTCCTCTTCCAAAAGTAGGCTGCCTACAATAGGCCTACTCGTCAGAACCACCTGTAGCTATATACCTGTAGACTAGAGTATAGCTGCTGTGCTGTTTGAATATTAGTCTAAATGCATTTTTTAATGCAAATGCATTTGTAAAAATAGCAGCTAGGCCTATTGAAGACATTTTAAGCATTATTTGCTGTAATGTGGCATTTTACATAACACACACACACACACACACACACACACACACACACACACACACACACACACACACACAGAAAATAGTGGATCTACAAGCTCTCAATGGGCACGAAGCACGCACTCTCTGTTATGTAAAATGCAGAGAGAGAGAGAGAGAGAGAGAGAGAGAGAGAGAGAGAGAGAGAGAGAGAGAGAGAGACTATTATATGTTAACGTTGATTGCGCTCCTCGCGACGCGTCTCTCTCTCACTCTGCGCGCGGAGGAGTCGAGGACCCCTCGCACTGGTCACGGAACGCCCTCCTCTCCTCCTCTCCTCCCCACGGGCGCACGTTACGCCTTCCGATAGAGAGACAGCAGAAGAAACCTGTGACTGAGAGAGAGAGAGAGAGAGAGAGAGAGAGAGAGAGAGAGAGAGAGAGAGACGTTGCCAACATGCGTCTCGTGCAGCAGCAGCAGCGCCACAATTCTCAGCTTGCCGCCGAAATGCTCCGTCCAGGTGGCGCGAGGAACATGATGATGATGATAGTGATGGGGATGATTATGAGCTGATCTCTCGAGGAAGGAAAGCCCGCGAAAAAGAGAGAGGAAAAAACATCACGCTGGCTGCTGGACACAGCTGGAGGGGATTAATTTGGATTGGAAGAAGGGCCGTTTGTTTTTTCTCCATTTGAGAGGATTCTCCAAAAAAAGGTAAAGCCTCCGTTTTGTATTTTTCATTACCTTCTTTCCTCCTCTCTGTTTCACCAAACGTCTTATTTGGTGGGAATGAATAGGCTACTCGTTTGCTACTCTATTCCAATCAAATAAGACCCAAAATGAATTACAGTTTAGAGAGCAGAGCATTTTCTTTTCTACCCGTTTCTTTTCCTTCTCCCTCTCTTATCAAACCTCCCTCCAAACCGAAATGCAATTGTGTTTTAATGATTTTAACAGCACACTGCCAGTCTGCCACATGGGAGGCTGGGAGCTCATATAGCCTATACACAAAACAGCAGCGCTGCTGCTATTTGTCACTTAATTTCAGGCTGAACTGAGCTACCTGTAACTGTACTGTTCTCACAGACAGCATCTCTTCTGTTCTGTTACACTGTAGTGTAGTAACTGTAGCCTATACCATCTAGCCTACCCGTTTGTGTATTGGGTATTATCCAGTGTTAATGTATGTTGTCGTAACCTTCCAATTTCAAGGACCCTCATAACTCTTGATAGTGTACAAATGGAACCTTGTGGGTCTTGGGTCCGTATTTCGTTCCATGTACATTGTACACTCTCAGAGTTTGGAACCGATTCCCAAAGAAACCCAGATGGTAGGGGTCCATTTGTACGGTCAGATTTACAGGCCTGTAGGCCTAAGGGTTCTTTTTCCTGTATAACCATCAATTTGTTTCGCTGGGGGACCCCTGTAAGCGACCTAAGGGCCCCCTGGGGGCCCCCGGGCCCCACTTTGAGAACAACAGGTGACACTAGGCCACATAACATTTTAAGAAACCTCAGTGGAATATAACTGAAATTGTACAATGTTTGTACAGTACACTCTCTGAGTTATTAGGTTAGTTTAGGTGACGGTCAGTTCATTTTTTTGATGAATTGAGTACAAAGGACCCTTATGGGAATAAGCCATAGGCTTGGGTTTAAATCCTCTTATAGCAGACCTTGTATCGAATTCTACGTGCCTTTTCTGCAAACTGCTAATAAAGCATTCAATCAATCAAAATCAGGTTACAGATCCGTAAGGGTCCATTAGGTTCCTCAGAGGGGACCCCATGGCACACTCTCAAGACCCCCTGGGGGTCTCCATACCCCTTGTTGACAACCACTGGTCAAAAGTTAACCACCAATTATTTTCTTCTTCTTTTGCTGAATTTGATATGCATACTAGGCCACCAGACCCACATTTTGTAAGTTTGTCTCTGTTACTGTTTTGATGAGATTGGTTGCCAATAACTGTCTACAGATTAACACGAAACACTGATCAGAAAAGCCATTCCTTTCTAATCATACTCTCAAAAAGTGCTGATCATTAATATCTACTGTAACATGGATGACTCGTTGACAGTGACAGTTACCATTCATCAACTAACGCCAGACTAAAGTACTCGCCTAAAGAGGCCAACAATCAAGCAGGGTTCCCAAACCTTTCAGGCCGCGAGGGTCCCAAGCCCCAGTTTGGGAAGATCAAGGCCTGTGGTCAGAGTGCCCTCCGTGAGATTGGAGGTGGTGCACAGCACTGCACACTATTAGCAGGTACAGTATATTGGCAAGAAATTGGGCCTCTTTCTTTCTTCCTTCAAAGGTCTTGTTGTTGTTATACGAATTAAGGCTCTGTTCCATTTAGTGTAACTCAATGGTTCTCACAAACTCTTTAATTTCAAGGACCCCCATAACTCTGAGAGTGTACAAATTGATCTGTATGGTTCCATTTGTACACTCTCAGAGTTACACACCATGTAAGGGGCCATTTGGAACCCCCTCAAGGAAACATGAGGTTTACCTGGACCCCAATTCCAGACCCACTGCACCCTGACTCTTGAATGGAAGACTGAGCCTTTAGTACCATTGGTAACACCTGTGAAGGAAGTACAAGGAAGAGCCTATTGAGGCAACATATAAGACGGAGGGGACATAGGGCTGACACTGCTCCCTGCTACGATAGAGTTGGTTGTGTTGTTACGGTTGTTGAGCAAGGCACTGGTTTTCAGCGTCAGAATGAAGTGGTTCTCAGCGTCAGAATGGACCATTATGGGTCTGTAACTCTGAGAGTGTACAAATGGAGCCAAACAGACCCGTTCCATTTGTACAGTGCAGACCCACAAGGGTCCATTTGGACACCAGGTGGTCCTCGGACCCAACGTTGAGAACCAGTGGAGTAAGGAATGGTATGGGTGATGGAAGGAAGGCTGTGTTGGGCTGATGACGTAATCGTGAGTGGTTGGTTGGTAGAGGATGTTACTGTACTTCCGTAAGGTTTTGTCTCTGTGCTGTAGAATGGTGTGTGTGTGTGTGTGTGTGTGTGTGTGTGTGTGTGTGTGTGTGTGTGTGTGTGTGTGTGTGTGTGTGTGTGTGTGTGTGTCGCGTGCGTGCGTGCGTGCGTGCGTGCGTGTGTGCGTGCGTGCGTGCGTGCGTGTGCGTGCGTGCGCTGCTGCTGGAACAGTGATAGGGAGGGATTGTGTTGGTTGTGGGCATGGAAAATGCTTCAAAGCTGTATTGACTAAATGCGAGAGAGAGAGAGAGAGAGAGAGAGAGAGAGAGAGAGAGAGAGAGAGAGAGAGAGAGAGAGAGAGAGAGAGAGAGAGAGTGTGTGTGTGCACTCATAAGTGTATGTGCGTGCGGATTGGCCAAGCCAAGCCATGACATCACAGTAGTGCCGTCAAGGATGTCTGACCTCATAGACTGCTCAATGTGTACAGGTACTGACTGCACTAGTACCTGTTGTGATTTGATTATATGCCATACGTGATTTGATTACAGTAAATTGGAGTGTTTCTTTTCCTGATGTTTACGCTTAGTAATGTTGTTGAATCAAATCAGATGAGAACCTATTTGGAAATGGTCTTCATGCCATTATAGTACAACGACTACACAGTGCTGCTATGTATTCTTAGATTCTTCCTTGCAGTTGTCTTTTTTCTTCTTCTTTTTACTTTTTGCCTGTCAACTCTTGGTTTTAACCAAAAGTGTATGTGCCATTTTAGATGGGGTAAAAAACTGTCTGTTTAGATGAGGTAAAAAAAAAAACTAAAAAAAAACATTATTTTATATTTGGGATATTCAAAAATAGCAGATAAATGCCCATTTGTACAGAGTTATGGGGATACAGAGTTATGGGGTCCTTGACATTAAAGAGTTAGAGAGAACCACTAAGCTACACTAAACGGAACAGAGCCTTTATCTAACATATAATTTTCCGAATGTCTGTCTGTCTGAGTGTCTGTCTGTCTGAAACCGCGTTTCTCCTCAGTGGCTGGAGCAATTGATCTGAAATCGCATCACCATCAGCATATGAACACACCTGACATAACTGTGAAGCCCGTTTGTCACTTTCACAAATCGTATGCTGTATAATTGCATTTTTATGGTGTATCTATATCTATTTAGCCTACAGTACCTTTTGTGACCACACATGTTAAGGGAGGGGCGCTGTTGTTCAGGCCATGCACAATCACACACAAACCCACACACACACACACACACACACACACGGGGGGGGGGGGGGGGGGAGTGTGTGTGTGTGCAGGCGGGCGGGCGGGCGGGGGGGGGGGGGGGGGTGGTTCTGGCCCTGTTACAGATGTTGTCCAAAATCATGCAGATCGGTACACAGTATCTCTGTAGCCGTTAAATGGAACGGGTATTTCTTACATTGATGCTCCTACATATTAGCATGCAAGCACCAGTTAAAGTTACTTTCCATCCCTCATATACTGTGTGCACAGTGCACATCCCATAATCCACACACTGCACATCATTTCGGAGCTCATATCTTTGAACGGGTAAGGGCTAGTTAGTATAATTGCTGAGACCTGTGAAGGAAGAAAGAAAGAGGCCCAATTTCTTGCCAATATACAGTAGCTGCTGTGCACCAAATATCACAGAGGACAGGGTCAGGGATCTTCCCAAACTGGTTATTGGGACCGTCGCGGCCTTGCACCCAGCCCCTTTCCCATGCACATACATTATGGCTTATCTTTTCTTTTAATTCCTAAAAAAAAGGGAAAAGCTTTTTTGTTTTCCGGTTACATAATCGACGCGTCAGGAGATGTCCAGTAGAATCTGAAAATATTTGGTGACCCATATATGGGTTAGCAAAAAGCGCCATCCAGCATCAAAACAAAACACTCGTCATGTGGCCGAGAATGAGTTGTAGTCCATTTAGGCCTAACCTATAGTTAGGGCTAAATCAGAAGTAGCCAACAAAAACAAATATGTTGCTACATACTGTACATGTACTGTAAGCCCCTCCCAAACAGCAAAATGTGTTCCCGGCCTGAATGGGTTAATGGGTTAGTATATACTGTGAGCTATACTGTAGCCTCAAGCAGTCTGTAGCGCTAGCAATGCAGATGTATGGAAATTGTGCGCAAAGATCCCAATATGTCTGAGAGAGAGAGAGAGAGAGAGAGAGAGAGAGAGAGAGAGAGAGTGAGAGAGAGAGAGAGCCCTCATGCATTTTACTGTACCAATATTACAGTGGGCAAGCCCTTACTGCCTGTTCGACAATGCACATCACACATTGGCTGCACAAACATTGGCTTTGGAACTAATACTTCCAATGTTTGATTATTGCGACGTGGTTTATCAAAATGACTCTAGTTCCACTTTACACAGCATATAACAGACTGCAGATTTGTCCTTGGTTGTCCTTTTCACACACAGCCTTGTATGAAAGACTTCAATGGCCTAAATGTAAGAAGACATATGCACTGGCTTCGACAGTACTTAAACGTGTTTATTTCACTTATCCTCCTTTCCGTACATGATATTTAGTACCCATTCTTACAAAAACACATCATACCAGACACCCTATTCAGGCTTACTTTTCTGTGCCTCACGTCATTAAGGAAATTGGTAAAAATGCTCTTTATGTTCAAAGCTCTATCAGACTGGAATAATTTACTAGCTACTGTAGATCCATTTCAACATTACAGACGTTCATTCTGTTAATGCATCACAAGGCTGTGATTCCTGGTTCGCAATGGTTATGTGATTTTCTTTGTGTCTATGCATGTGTGTGTGTGTGTGTGTGTGTGTGTGTGTGTGTGTGTGTGTGTGTGTGTGTGTGTGTGTGTGTGTGTGTGTGTGTGTGTGTGTGTGTGTGTGTGTGTGTTTGTGTGTGTGTGTGTGTGTGTGTGTGTGCACATACGTGTGCACATGCGTGTGCAAGAGCGCTCTAGCCAAGTTTAGATTAGATTCTTGTGTTTTCTTTTATTATATTCAACATGAACTCATTGTTTTGGATTTTTGCCTGAAGACATGAGCTGATCCTAATGAATGTGAGTCATTTCTGTTATTACTAGTCTTTCATTGTCAAAACGGCTTGGTATTCCTGGATGTTACCTTCACCCATGATAGTAATTTCTCACTGACTTGGGTGGTTTTGGTGAGATAAGATATTTGGGATAATGGATGGATATGTTTACTATTTCAATTCTCCTCCTCTCTCACTCATTTAAACGTCCCTCTACTACACCAGTGGTTCTCAACCTGTGGGTTGGGACCCCCAGGGTGGTCCCCACTCCCCACATGATTTTAGGGGGGTCCCCATATGACAGTAAAGTGACAATTTAAGGGCTTTAATGAAGAAAAAAAATACCATTACTGTATCGAAAGTAATCAATACACTACAGTATAGAAACTGGTCAAACAATGGCCAAATTGTCAAATATATAATAAAGAGGCAGACATTTTGAAAACAGACGATTATTATGAGCTTGCAGATCTGCTATTTTCACAATATTTATCTGTGGAACCGAATCAAACAAAAAATGTAATGCCCCAACCTTACAATTCCAAGTGCTTATCAGGGTCAGGGGTCCCCAGTTCAAACATGATTATGTTGGGGGGATCACAGCCTGAAAAGGTTGAGAACCGCTGCCCTATAGAACCGCAGGGTTCCATTAGACCCCCTCCTTTTCCCCCGCTACACCAAACGCAGATCTACAAGCTCACAACAATATTGCAAACATTTTCCCCAGAATATAAGGCTCACACGCTAGGGTTCACCTTGTTAACTCAGTAGTCACAGAATCACATCCACAGATGGCTGCATCGTCACTGTGGATCTGTTATGCACACATGAAACATACTAACACCTGGAACCATGACGTGTGTGTGTGTGTGTGTGTGTGTGTGTGTGTGTGTGTGTGTGTGTGTGTGTGTGTGTGTGTGTGTGTGTGTGTGTGTGTGTGTGTGTGTGTGTGTGTGTGTGTGTTGGAGTGAGTGTATGTGTGTGCATGCATGCATGCATGAGCTTTTGAAATACATTGTTGGCTACATGCATTATTTTTGTCAGCTATTTTAGGTTTAGGGTTAGTCAACTTTATCTATTTTTAGTCAGTTAAAGGAGTAGTTCATGTCTGTTTTTATAGTGTAGAGGGTTTAAGGTGCCGGCTACATGGAGCTGGATATTTCAGAAGCTAGACATTTGCTAGACATTTTTTTGTGCGGTTGGGGCTTGCAGCCACACGAAGCTGGATATTTTGGCCGCGAAGCTGGATATTTTTTAAACCGGATAAATAAGTGGAGACATTGAAACATATCTGATTCACTGGATCCGTGTAGACATGGAACCCGGATATCGCTGAAGACTTTACTGTGTGTGTGCTTGTCCCCCTAGTGGAGGTCTTGGGATTATTTTAGACCTAGATATCTTTGTCGTGTGGACCTAGATATGTGGATATCTGAAAAACCGGGATATATGAAATATCCAGCTCCGTCTGGCCTAGGCCTAAATGGTTAAGCAGCGTTACAGAGTGTATGATCATTGATCACGTATGCCCTTTTAATGCTGACAGCCTGTCAGCTGCCCTTTTCATTATTAATATCAAAAAGTAATTAAAGTTGTGACATGAAACGTTCTCTTTGAGTTATCACCGGACAAGATTGCTCCCTGCATTCCAAAAGAATTGGGCCGATTCACACAGAACTAATATTATTATGTGGAGAAAGTGTCGCTCGTATGTCAAATTTCTCAAGTTACAGCACAGCACAGGTTACCCTTGATAATGTCCACTCATAATCCCAGTGACATTCCAGTTAAGGCTTTTATGTGTGCATGCATGATTAAGTGTTAAGTAATTCTCTCTCTCCTTTAACAAATCACACACCAGCACATGGCCATACAAACATTTTCAGTGGCGAGATTTTTTTTTTTACAATTTTATTTATACATTTTCAAGTTTAAGTTTAAAGACGAATAAAATACAATCACACACGTATAAGATATACCCTCCCACCCACCCCGTAAAATTTTAAAAAGGAAGAATTAAAAAAAATGTAGCAGTGGCGAGATTTTATATTTGCTTTAATCCATGGGTCCTGTATTCTCCTCAGTGATGCGTGCAGGACAGCCAAATAGGCTGGGACTTATAGGGAGCCCCATAAGTCACATGTTAGACCTTATAGGGTCCTAGTATAGGGCTGCCTCCTGGCTGCATTCCAGGCACCGCTGGTGGAAAGGAGTACATACTCTGGCGTCTTTCCTCCACCAGTGGATACTTTTGAGCGGTGGTTACACCGTCTCCTATACGTGGCCGTGTGTGTATGCGTCCGTGTGTGTGTGTGTGCGTGTCTGTATGTAGCCTACAGTACCTTTTGTGACCACACATGTTAAGGGAGGGGCGCTGTTGTTCAGGCCAGGCCAGACACACACACACATATACTGTATACTGTATATATAATATATATATGTTTTGCTGTTGCGCAGCCTCCGCGACCACCGCTCAGTTCACACGGGTGTGATTTTTTAAATGTATGTTTTAGTCGAATATACGTAAAATGAAGGCTAATCTCTAATATATCTGTCTGGTCTTTTTCTCGTCAGCGATAACGCAAATTAAATTAAATTGATCTACTGTTGAGACATTTTCAAACCAGTATTCATATATCCCAAATCCAAAATTGGGCCAGGTGCTGCTGAGCGAAGATCAGACAGTGCAGGATTAAGAACAATAATCGCTGAAGACACTCTATAGGACTTCAATATGACACATGCTTTATTGTACCTACTGTACTGCTGCTATGACGTTTGGAGCTAAACCCTTTGGTCTGGTGAAGTGAGCGCGTTCAGCTCGAAACGTCAAAGCAGCAGCGGTAGTACAATAAAGGATTTGTCATATTCCTCAGTGTGCGAGAGAGCGTGTATTTTCTTTTACTTTATGCAGAGAATAGAGAAACAGAGGAGAGAGAATTATATAAAATATGGATTATTTTAGCAGCAAAATGCGGTAAACAGTTCAGAGTTGTCACTTAATAAGGGAAATGGATATATTGACTGAATGATGGAATTAAGGAATTAACCACTTCTTAGAGAACCGGACTAGACTTACAACTTCACTTAGACCGCTTTCTTCCGTCTACCTATCTCCTCGCCGAAATAGCCGAGTCTACAAGCGTGGCGACACGTTTGTGAGCTTATGGCCCGGGTATTTTCTGGCGAATGATCCCTTCCAAATAAGCACAAGGGGGTTCAAGTTAAGCTTAACGTGAGATTTAAATTGCTAGCATATACATTACTCCTAATACATTTATACATTCTACAACACCCAAACTCTTTTAATGCCACTTTGTTGGAAACTCTGTTCCAAACGTGCACAGTTTTCTCATCACAGCAGCACCACTTATCTCAAGAAAACGTTTTGGTTCTTTGATCCTAGTATTGATCGTTTCTTGTGCGTTTCATTTTGTAGGCATTTGTGTGTTTAGTGCTTATGGTCCTCTGTTTCCTCCTGTTATAGGCTAGTAACATGTTGCTGTATTTAATAATTCAGCTTTGGCATTATCAGGTTTGTGTGTGGGTGCTGCTTTTCTTTTTAACACTCCTATCATCCCCCCCCCCCCCCCCCCCCCCCCCACTCTCTCTCTCTCTCTCCTCTCTCCTCTCTCCTCTCCCTCTCGTCTCTCTCCTCTCTCTCTCTCTCTCTCTCTCTCTCTGGCTGATTGTTTTGCGCAGTCGTCGAGTGAATCTCAGGCAGCCCTCTTCTGCTCGCTGTTGAAGACTCTCTCCTCCTCTCCAATCCTCTCTCTCTGCCTCTTCCCCTGTCTCCCCTCTTTCCCGCATCGTTCATTCCGCATTCTGTGGCATCATCTCTCTCGTCACTCCTGCATTTGACCGCTCACCCAAAACATTTCACAATAGTTTTTGGTCCTCACACTTCTAAACTGTCTCTCTCCTCCTCTTGCACCCTCTCTGTTATCTCTCAGTCTCTCTCTCTTGTGTGGCGGCTCTCTTCTAGGGGATGGGACGATATGAAAATTCCATATCACAATTATTGTGACAAAAAAAACCGCGATTTACGATATTATCGCGCTAATCAAAATCCATTATCCTGGGGCGGAACATTTGCCAAAAAATAGCAGATCTACAAGCTCACAACGGGGTCGGAGCGCGTCACGTTGTGAGCTTGTAGATCGGCTATTTCTTGGCAAAGTCATTTGATAGAGAGGTGAAAAAAAACTGTATCAAGTACGTATATTATAACTTCGTACCTTTTACCAATTATAGAGGGTTTAAGTGGTAACGGATATGCAGCTCAGCAAATAAAAGGTGAATTGATCCCAGTGCATGACGGAGGAGACCGATATCACGATAAATTAAACCTTGTTACGAATAATGTGTTTTTTTATCATGATAAACGATAATATCGCTTATCGTCCCATCCCTACTCTCTTCTGTGCTCTGTTCTTTCCTTCTCTCCTTCGGCTTCTCACGCAATCACTCTGTGCTCATCTTCCCTCTGTTCATCTCCCTTCTCTCTCTCTCTCATTGAATTTTCATAAATCTGTTCTCTACTCTACTCTCCTCTCTCCCTCTCCTCTTGACTCCTTTCTTCTCTTCTCTTCTCTTCTCTTCTCTTCTCTTCTCTTCTCTTCTCTTCTCTTCTCTTCTCTTCTCCTCTCCTCTCCTCTCCTCTCCTCTCCTCTCCTCTACTGTTATTGTAATGAGCGCCGGTCAGGTCATTCCGGGAAGTAATTGAAAAGGAAATGATTGGAACACACACACCACACACACACACACACACACACCACACACACACACACACACACACACACACACACACACACACACACACACACACACACACACACACACACACACACACACACACACACTCAGGTGTGACACATTTACACAAACATGGAGGCACACAACATAACCGCACATGCATGATTGACTGGTCATGGGCACACAATGCAAAATATAATGAGCAAAACAGCATCAGCATATACTGACCCAAATACACAGCCACACACACAGTCACAGTCACACACACACACACACACACACACACACACACACACACACACACACACACACACACACACACACACACACACACACACACACACACAACACACACAGGTACTGATGTGCTGTGCTGATGTAGGCACTGATGCATTGGTTGAATTGAATTCAGTGATGCTATCCTTGTCTCTAGCTCTCTCTGTTTGTATGTAAGTGTATGTTTGTGTGTGCTCTCAATTCAAATGAGCTTTTGGCAATGAGAAAATATACGTTTATATTGCCTAAGCAAGTGTCAAAATATACTAACTAACTGGCCGTAATAGCTGTACAAAATCTCTATATAAGCCGCAGTCCGTTGTATAGTAGCCGCATCAGGGTTCAAAACATGGGAAAAAACTGCTTGTAGTCGGCCGGCAATTACTGTATATATATATACAGTACTACTGAGGGGATATATCACTGTGTTAAACTAAACATTGTGTCGTCATATACATGCTATATACAGTATATACAGGGGTACAGCTTTTTTTGAAACAGAGAGCAGCAATCTATTTCAGTCACTTTTGGGACAATTAGCAGCATTTCTCCTAAAACTATTTAAGTAGGCTACTATACAAAAAGATCCTCAGATTTAAAATGTGTGTTTAATGAGTTTTAAAGGGAACAGCTAGCTCTGTTTAGGTGGCTGAGTAGTTCTACTCGGCACAGAGTGCAGGAAACTCGATGGTCTCTCTCTCTCTCTCTCTCTCTCTCTCTCTCTCTCTCTCTCTCTCTCTCTCTCTCTCCTCTCTCTCTCTCTCCTCAGGGCTTGTCACGATTATGACGATGATTGTCAGTTTGTCACTCAAGTAATTGCGATTAACGATTTGATTGTGTTTTTGTTGTTGACAATTACATTTCTGTTTGGCTTGTAGGCTTTGAAGTTGCACATGGCAGATATGACACATAACCTAAATATACAAAGAAATGAAGGACATATTTGACAAACTTTACACTTTAAAAAGAACATTGATAGTGGAAATAGCCGATCTACAAGCTCACAACGCATCGCATCGCGATGCGTTGTGAGCTTGTAGATCGGCTATTTCTACTATTTTTCATTTTTTTTAGCATATAAACATTTTTCAACATGTAAACGATTATGACGATTATCACAAAATAATTGCGATCATGTCAAATAATTGCGATTAGACGAATATGTAATAATTGTGACAGCTATACTCTCTCTCTCGTCTGTCTCTCTGTCTCTTACCTGGTGAGACAATGTTCTGTGCAGTGTTCAGACAGACACGACAGACAGACAGACAGACAGACAGACAGACTTGTCTAACCCTTCTCCAGACTCGAGGAGAGACCACAGCTGTTTCCTGTGGTTGCAAATGGGGGTTAATGGGCATCTGGCATGTTGAAGAAACAACAGTGATTACCGTAATACAATTAATCACCACTCCTCACTGTATAATGCAAAGGGTCACAGGTTAGATGCCCTACTCAAGCAAAACAAAAACAAAAATCAATGGCGTTTACGGCAACACAACAGAACAAATAGCCAGAGTGTAGGATTGGCAGACTGACTGTTCTGTAATGCAAAAGGTTGTGGGTTCAGTGTCCTTTCTCCACATAAACTGTATGGTGTTAAAGAGAAGGAATTGGATGTAGACCACGATTAGTGTCAAACACATGTTAACCACATTGATCCAAGTGCAACTTCACGTGGGCCAGATGTGAATTGGGGACCCCGCACCCTGCACAAGCACTTGGAATTGCAGGAGTTGGCATTACATTTAGTTTGACTCGATCTATTCCACTAAGAAAATAGCCGATCTACATGAGAGGTCAAGGATGGCTCTTTATGGCAATGAGGGGGTGGTTTAATAGCCATTTAGGCCTAGAATTATAGCAAAAATAGCAGATCTACAAGCTCACAGCAGCGCCGCTGTGAGCTTGTAGATCTGCTATTTTTGAAAAAATCGTGAGAATTCGAATTTTGACCCGATTTTGATCCGATTATATAAGTGTCTTTTGAATCCTTCTAAGGTTTTCTTTTTGAAAAACCTATGTTTCTATGTCAGCAATCTGGCCAGCCAGTCAAAGAAAAGGTCCTTTTCACTTAACTGGAGCTCAGTTAGTCTGTTCTTGAGAGACTACTATGTCAGTGGTTCTCAAACCTTTTCATGTGAAGGACCCCCACAATGATATATATTTGGCCACGGACCCCCATCTCAAAATATTTAGTTCCCAAGGACCACCCAGAAGCAAAATTTGAGTTACAAACGTTCCCTTTAAAAATACATACGGTATATTCAAAGATTTTCATGACTTTTTCAAAAATAGATCTACAAGCTCGCAGCGTGGCTGTGAGCTTGTATCTGCTATTTTTCACTGGTTAAAGCATTCAATAATTCTAGGCCTAAATGGGATTAATGCAACACCGTTTCGGCTGTTGTTGTGCATATGTTGAGGGCTTGTACTAAGCTACGCCCTCCTCCACGTTGTTCAGATGTAAATTAATTTGCCACCTTTGAAACATGCTTGCAGATCATTAAAGCATTCTGAATTTATATCTTCTTTGGTTCTGGCCAATTATTTCAGCGCTTAGCAGTGACTGCACCTTTCAACGCCATGGGTGATACTTAAGAATAATGAGTGGGTACAGTAATAATATTGCATGTAATCAACTAAATTGACTAGTCTGATCCATCACTTAAGTCCTATTTAATACTTTGGCAACTGTGTGCAAAAAAAAAAAGGGAATCGCCCACACAAGCTCACAGTGATGCATCGCGACACATTGTATGCTTTTTTTTGTGCGTTTTTTTTATTGAAATCACTTATTTCATTAATATAGTTTGAATTGATTACACATTGGTTCACTTGTCTTAAGTTGACTGTAAAAAAAAAATCCCTGCAAGGTCTCAAATGTTCATTGTTTTTTCTGGCACGGTAGTGACGAGATGAAAAAGTGTGGCTACCCCACACAGATAACTGGGCATGAATATTTAATGGAGAATATTTTTCTGTTAATTTATTTTGTATTGTCTTTTTCTCATCCTGCGGGCCAGACTGGAACGTTTTCTTCTTTTTTTGTAATCTTTTTCCCTTTCTTTGCCATCTAAGATCCTTTTGTGCAAGAAGACTCTTTAGTTTTTTCATTTCTGTCATTATTAATGTATGAGTGTTCTTCAGTACTGTAGTACCACCTGGTATGGATGTCTATTGCCTTAAAGTCACAACTGCTGCAACAACTGAACATTTGTTCAAAGATTGTTGGACAACCACTTGAGGGACTAACACAGTGTGCTATGGGTGACAGGGCATAACACTTCAAACCAGTGGTGGAAAGCAACTAAGTACTCAAGTACTGTACTCAAGTACTGTACTATACAAGTACAATGTGTATTTTACTTTACTGGAGTATTTCCAATGTTCAGTTCTACTCCACCACATCTCCGTAGCAGTAAAAGAGTTAATCTTCAATCTTCATCACTGATAAACAATAAAGGGGTGCTGTCATCACTATGGCTGAGAAGAGACACTGAGAAATAAACATAGACATAATGACAGCAGTGAGAGGAGTAGTGATGATGAGGCCATTTCTGTTTCAGTCAATCAGTGTTACAAATTATTACCCATAAGCCACTGTGCACAGCGCACCCGGTCGTCGTGGCGACAGTGACGGGACGATTGAATTATTTACGCATGACTTGAATATCCTGTCTGTCTGTCTGTCTGTCTGTCTGTCTGTCTGTCTGTCTGTCTGTCTGTCTGTATGCAGTCATTCAGCTGCACAGAAGCCCGTTAAAAACAGCAATTAATTTGAACTATGTGTGTGTGTGTGTGTGTGTGTCTGTGTGTGTGTGTGTGTGTGTGTGTGTGTGTGTGTGTGTGTGTGTGTGTGTGTGTGTGTGTGTGTGTGTGTGTGTGTGCGCGCACGCGCGTGCGTGCACACGACATTCGTCTGAAGGGACTGTACCCATGTTTCCCTGGTTCTATTCCCCATTTACCCCCACAAAAAAGGTCCTATGTGGTCCTATGTTACCCACTTACCCCCACAAAAAAAGCTTCTATGTTAAAAAAGGTTCTATGTTCCCCAGTCATCCAAAAATGCAGGAAACATTAATTTCTAATTATTAATAACAACTCAAAGCACACAATAATGGGGAGAAAATTACGAATACTAGTGGGACAGGGGGCACTACTAGGGACATCTGGACACCATACTTTTGTTATGACTGGGCATCTGGACGAGTGGGCACCTGGACATCTGGGCAATAGGGATGGGCATTTGCCATTTGGACGTGTGGGCACCTAGACGAGTGGGCACTTAGGGTGGAGACATCTGGGCAACTGGGCACCTAAATTAGGTTTGCCCACATGTTCTTAGTGCCCAGATGTCCCACCATTTGCTGCATTTGAGTTGGGAACATGGTACATAGAACCTTTTTGTGGGGAGGGTGGGTGGGGAACATATAGACCCTGGGGAACATAGAACCTTTTTGAGGGGGAAGTGGGGAACATAGAACCTTTTTGAGGGGGAAGTGGGGAACATAGAACCTGGGGAACACAGAACCTGTACCAGGTTAGCATTCACCAGCGTTGGCAGGTTGGCATTTCACCAGGTTGGCATTCACCCGCGTTAGTTTACTGAGGTTAGGGTTAGGGTTACGGTTATGTTTAGGTGGTTAAGTGGGGAACATAGGTACGCTCCCCGTCTGAATACACTGGAATACATCTTCTTTATTTTTTAATTGTTACACGTTGTTTGTGTCAGGGTAGTGAAGTTGTCCAGCACTGTGAAATTAGTACCCAACACACGCACGCACGCACGCACGCACGCACGCACGCACGCACGCACGCACGCACGCACGCACGCACACACACACACACACACACACACACACACACACACACACAGCACAATCACCCCATGTACAAACAAGCTACTGTCTGTACACTTGAATTACCTTTACAGATCCATGTTCAATGACAGTGTGTTTGAGAGGAGGGGGCTCTTTTAGTGGCCGCTGTAACCCACAATGAGTGAGTGCCGTTTTCAAGCATATCCAATTGTGTCGGAGTATCAATATAGCAGGGGATATGAAGCAGACATGCTTTCATGCCTAGGACCCCCAAAACAGTCATAAAGACTCTGGATGGCCTCCCGGTTTGCAAAATGGCTTCAAAAACTAAAAATTACATGAAATAGCTGACAAGCTCACAATTTCTCACGCAGCGACGTGCAAAAAGTTGTTTTCTTTCTCCAGTTGTAAATGCCAGGCGCTCTTCTAAAATTAGTGATGTGACCGAATATTCGGCACCGAATATTTTCGGCCGAATAGTGCCAAAAACGCATATTCGGTTTCGGTTCGGTTTGATTTTACAGCCGAATAATTATTACCGAATAGTACCGAATACCAAATACCGAATATTACCGAATACTGAATACCGAATACTACCGAATACTACCGAATAATGTATAGGATATTCAATAAATATATATATATATATATATATATATATAATATATATATATATATATATATATATAATATAACAATAATTACATTGATATTTCTTTATGATGCAATAATTCAACTATATGGAATGTTAATATTTTGAGACATAATTTGTCTTTTATTACAAATTTACTAGACAATAGTAAATACAATTCTACACAAAAATAAATATGTTATGTGTGCATTCAAAAGTGAGAAATAAATGTTTTATGGAACCATATGGTGATTATTATTTAAGTTGGGTTTTGCCATAATCATGACTTTTGCCATAATCAGGTAGCTTTACAACAAAGGTACAGCAATGGTGCAAAAAATAGTAATACAAAATAAATCATATGTATTATTCGGCTATTCGGTATTCGGTTTTCGGCAAAATGTTTCCAATATTCGGTATTCGGTTTCGGCCAAGAATTTTGCTTTCGGCACATCCCTATCTAAAATGCTCCTCCTAATAGGCCTACACAAAGTCGATTTGTTTTCAACTCCCGGCAGCGTTTCTAGCATAGCGTAAATATGCAGCGCTCGCGTTGAATACACAGCAAACCAAAAAAAAAAGAAACCTCGGTGGACACAGACACAAACCTAAAGCATTAAGCCTGAGTAAACAGTAACGCTGTCAAATGGCAGTGTCAAGCCCTGTATTTATGTGAGTGCACCTGGTCGCCTACGAATGCACATGTGTCTCTGCGTGCACACGTGGTGTGTTTGTATTTGTGTTGAGTGTAATTGCAGTGTTGTTGCATGCAACTGCTCTTCGGAGCTGAAATGCCGGTGAGGCGATGGAATAATAATGAACCTCTCGCTATACACAATCAATTATATGAGAGAGAGAGAGAGAGAGAGAGAGAGAGAGAGAGAGAGAGAGAGAGAGAGAGGGGGGGGGGGGGGGGACAGGCAGTGGGGGGTGACAGAAAGGAAGAAAGCAAAGGATAATAAGTGCATTATGAGAACGAGAGTGGATGCACCTGACTCCACCGGTGAGCGTTTCTCTCTAATGGAATAAAGTTCACACACTGCCTCTAAATCCTAACGGTGTTAGCTAATGACATTTACTGTCGGATAAATGTCATTCTTTCTTGTGTGTTTGTGCGTGTGTGTGTGTGTGTGTGTGTGTGTGTGTGTGTGTGTGTGTGTGTGTGTGTGTGTGTGTGTGTATGCGCGCGCGCATGCACGTGTGTGCGTGTGCCCCGCAAATAAATATTGTGAAAATAGCATTTTGTGCCAAGGCATTGTGAGTTAGATTTGCTATATTTGCCTCTTTCTCCCATAATATTTGACAATTTGGTATTACGAAGGTCTTATAAAAGTCATTAAATTGTAACTTTAGAAATGTGCAGATACCCTCCTTATACACTTATTGCGACCGTAGGTTGCAGTTTACTATCAGAACCGTCACAGCTTGACCGTATCCGTCCGCCCGGACGGGTAACACCTGCCACTGTGGTTCCCCTGACACATCACTGTGACATCACAGGTGACATCATAGAGATGTCAGATACTCAGAGCAGAGTTCTCCATATATGGGCATAAACAGGTGACATCACAGTGATGTCAGATACTCAGAGCAAGGATCTCCATATATGGGCATAAAAGGGATTCTGTTAGGGATCTCCGACCCTTTTGGGCGCCTTACTGGTTGGTACTGAGTGAGAAAACGATGTTGCACATTAAGCTAATCATCTGGGGACCCCTCCAATATCATTTGGGGACCCCCCCCCCTGACCCCCAGTTTGGGAACCACTGCTTTAGGAGAATATTCACCGGCATGCCCAGAATAAGGGATGCTAAGGTTCATGTGGTTAATCAATCGGAGAAAACTTTACGACGTGAACAGCTGCCCTCCCTATTGTTGTAGGGCAATGGTAATTAAACGTGACAAAGGGCCTTATGCTGTCACAAATCTCCGGAGAGCCCCGAGGACAGACCATGGTATGGCTTTCTATTCACCGTTCTTCTTTTTTTATTTCCTGTGCATCCATATATAAAAGACAGCTGCTTGTCACGCATATATCGATCTGTGTCTCTTCCAATGCAGTGTAACCACCATATGGAATTAGAAATACATGAGGCCCATTCTATAAATCTTTCTAAATCAGTAGTTCTCACACTTTCAAGGTGTTTAAAAAAAAATCAACAGTAGCAGTGACGAGAAGTGACGCACCGTGAGCTTTTAGACAGATTATGTCAACTGTCAACTATACGTTAACCGTAATCACAACCAAAATGACTAACTGATTGCCAACTAACTGCTGTTATATCTTTGTTGAGTGAGCATTTTTGGAGAAAGGTTGAAACGTACAGTAATGACTTTGGCATCATGTTGAGTACAAAAGGATCACAGCTACTAAATTACGCTTTGATTTTGTTGGCTTAAACAAAAAGAAAAAGAAAAGAACAGGCTGAGCCAAGCGTAATTTTATTCATGAGATTTATGAGAGGCTCCACACTGGATGGTTCAGGCAAGATGGAGGAAGGCAGAGATTAGACAGACATGTTGGGTCATTTGAGGATTACACTTCACTTCTCTCTCTCACAATTTCAGTTAAGTTGTCGAATGGCCAGTATTATAAAAAAAGAAAACACTCAAATAAGGAACTGCTGCCCAGTACACCCACAGTGTTCCGCTGTTGAATACTGTACAATGACAGTCTTTTATACTGTTGTTCACTGGGAGCTGACCAGTACAACCACAGTCTTCTACTGTTGTTCACTGGGAGCTGGCCAGTACAACCACAGTCTTCTACTGTTGTTCACTGGGAGCTGGCCAGTACAACCACAGTCTTCAACTGTTGATCACTTCACTCAGAGCTGACCAGTACAACCACAGTCTTCTACTGGGAGCTGGCCAGTACAACCACAGTCTTCTACTGTTGTTCACTGGGAGCTGGCCAGTACAACCACAGTCTTCTACTGTTGTTCACTATAGGAGCTGGCAGTAAAACCACAGTCTTCTACTGTTGTTCACTGGGAGCTGACCAGTACAACCACAGTCTTCTACTGTTTGTCACTGGGAGCTGACCAGTACAACCACAGTCTTCTGCTGTTGTTCACTGGGAGCTGACCAGTAAAACCACAGTCTTCTACTGTTGTTCACTGGGAGCTGGCCAGTACAACCACAGTCTTCTACTGTTGTTCACTGGGAGCTGGTCAGTACAACCACAGTCTTCAACTGTTGTTCACTTCACTCAGAGCTGACCAGTACAACCACAGTATTGTAGTGTTAGTTGCTGCCTTGCTGGTAGTGAATTGAGTGTATTGATTGATTGAGTGATTGATTGACATGTTTATTGACACATGCATAGGCCTATACGTGAACGTGAACAAGATGGGGGGAGGGGGTAAAAACCCCAAAGCTTTAGATCTTATTGCTGTGCTTTATGTGTATTTTGCTGAAGGGCATCTGCTTGGAAGCCTTCGTGTTGAATGATTTCCTGTCATCCCTGCTGTCCTTACAGTTTCCAACATGTCTCTCTCTCTCTCTCTCTCTCTCTCTCTCTTTCTCTCTCTCTGTCTGTCTCTGTCTCTCTCTCTCTCTCTCTCTCTCTCTCTCTGTCTCTCTCTCTCTCTCTCTCTCTCTCTCTCTCTCTCTCTCTCTCTCTCTCTCTATGTCTCACTAAAAGAGCCCTTTCCCCCTCTCAGACACATTGTCATTGAGCATGGAGGTATATCTAATTTATTGCTTGTTTTTATGTTTTTACTGTAAGTGTAGTGATGTGTGTGTGTGTGTGTGTGTGTGTGTGTGTGTGTGTGTGTGTGTGTGTGTGTGTGCGCGTGTGCGCGTGCGCGTGAGTGTGCGTGTGCGTGCGCGCGCGTGTGTGTGTGTGTCCCTATATGGCCCTACTACATTCTCTCTCTCTCTCCCCCTCCTGTCTCCTCTCAGGCGCATACTGTCGCTGGCACACTGCGGCAACAAATAGGATTATAAATTAACCGTGTTTGCGTTAGATGGGGCCACGCCAGCTGAAATCATTGCTGTTTTGAGCATTTAAATGGTGTAGCTGCTGCCACTGTGTGTGTGTGTGTGTGTGTGTGTGTGTGTGTGTGTGTGTGTGTGTGTGTGTGTGTGTGTGTGTGTGTGTGTGTGTGTGTGTGTGTGTGTGTGTGTGTTGTGTATGTAATGTATGTGTGTGCGTGTGGCTTGGCAACAGCTGGGTTTGCAGCTGGGACTCGCATCCTCAGAACATTGCCATGTTTTGCATGCACAACACACCAATCGTCCTTGGGGACCGGTACACCGGCCAATCCAGTGTGTCGGCGCTGTGCTGAAAATATCTATACCCGTGGCTAGTCATATGTCGAGGCTGGCATACTGTATCTACCAACCCAGCCAATCGTTTGTTCGGACTACTGCCAGTCAGTGGTGGAAAAAAGTACTCACATTGTGTACCCAAGTAAAAGTATCAATACTGCAATGTAGAAATACTCTGTTACAAGTTAAGTCCTGAATTAAAAGTACAAATGTATCGGTATTAAAACGTACTTAAAGTACCAAAAGTAGAAAGTACTCATTATGCAGAATGTCCCATTTAACAACTCAAATGTAAAAAAGAAATGATGGTGAAAATAGCAGATCTACAAGCTCATAGTGAGCTTGTAGATCGGCTATTTTCAAATGGCCGAAATCTACTGTATCCACAAGTTTCCAACATCCCATCGTGCATTGCGCAGAAATTGGACGGAGCTTCCGGCGCCGCAGCCGAGTGTGATCTACAAGCTCACAACGGCTGCATCTGCGACGCGACGTGATCTTGTATGTCTGCTGTTAACCGGAAGTGTGGTGCAAAACATTCTCCAGTAAATTCCCGCGGAAAGAGGTGGATAGAGCAGCAACCATAACGAGGAAGCGATTAATTGAACCCATTAAAGGGCCACTTCACCTCTGGTATCTCAAAACACAGATTGAATACAAAGAATAACTCAGGATTGTGTTGATTGTGTCCCAAACAACAATAAAATAAGATCTAGTTGTCCCAGAGGTGAAGTGGCCCTTTAAGACCTGAGGCCAATCCTACAAATGACTACTAAATCAGTACCGGTAGTTCTTGCACACTTTCAAGATTTTAAAAGAAAAAAGAACATCGAGAATAGCAGTGGCACAAGTTCACAGCGTGAACCGAAGTGACATGATTTGAGCCCGGTTTAACACATTTCTAGAAGTTAGCCGAATAAGAGACTATAGAAAACAACTAACGTTGTTATAGGGGTCCCTGCCACAACACCTTTTCAAATGCGCTGCCTCGACGTGAAAATATTTGAGAACCACTGCAAAAGGTTAAACTTTATTGAGCTTGGCTTTGTCTACTGTTCATCTTTATGAATAAGAGCATCGCTGCATTTTTGAAGACATCTATTTCTTTTATCATATCATCCCATAATGCTGCTGTGCTAAACAGCAGCTGTAGCCCTTAACACCTGTTCAAGATGCAGCACCCATAGTACTGTCTGTAACTGTCAAGAGCAGCCAAAAGCAGTGTGCTTTGTGAAATCGGTGCCTCACAAGGATACAGTACATGTCCTTACTGTCGGGCAGAAACCTCTTATCTCCATATTTTAACTTTTTTTTTTCTCTCGTAAATCATGTTACAGCCGAGCGCCACACCAAAGTATCTAAAGTAGCAGATCTGCAGGCTCAAAACGTGTCGTTTTAGATCTGCTATTTTTGCTATTTCCGAATTTGAATCCTGAAAAGTAACAGTTTTTGGACATATGAGGTTTCCACCCGACAGAGACGATATTCATCTGCAATGCTGCGGAGACAGAGTCCTCGGAACCAGGCTGCTCCTGGTCCTGGACTATATTATCCAGCATTTCAGATTGCAGTGGCTGGACCCTAGCAAAGTACTTTTACGATAGTACTGTTACTTAAAGGGCCACTTCACCTCTGGGACAACCCTATCTTATTTTATTGTTGTTTGGGACATGATCGACACAATCCTGAGTTATTTTTTGTGTTCAATCTGTGTTTTTAGATATTTTAGTATTTCAACATGACTAGTGATGCATTTTGCATCATCAGTGACACATCACTAGTACATGCTGAAATACTAAAATATCTCAAAAAACAGATTGAACACAAAGAATAACTCAGGATTGTGTTGATCGCGTCCCAAACAACAATAAAATAAGATTGGGTTGTCCCAGAGGTGAAGTGGCCCTTTAAGTAAAGTCTTTCGGGTATCTGTATTTACTTGAGTATTTGTATATTTGGATACTCATGACTTTTTTCTCCCCTATACATTTCAAAGACGAATATTAGGGAAAAATTACATTATGGAGGAACCACTTAGTTAAGCCCTATTTCAAATATAGTGGAAAAATACAGTAGAAGTTCACGGCGTGACGCAGTGTGACATGTGGATCTTTATTATTACCTTAGTCACTTAGTCGGGGGACCTAACCTTACGGAGGCTCCATTTATGGGGGTCCTTGAATTGAAAGGTTTGAGAACCGCTGATCTGAATGTGCAGCTACAAGTTAGTAGAATTATGATGTAAATTGTACAGTATGAGTGTAACCTCAACTGAAGCAATCAAAATATGACTGTAAATTAAATCTCATCATGTGATAAATTACTTGGTATCAGAGTGGCATGGACTGTCATACTCGCCGATACCGGTACTATCATTTTAGGCAGTATCGGCAGCTTTTCCCATACTGGTATTGGCATTGGAACAACTTTAATTTCATTATAGTTTCACAAGCTACAATATTATATCCAACGGCTAATAATTTACTATATAAGAATGACTTCTCTCTCCCCACCTACAGTACTGTACAGTATAGACAATATTGTAGAATTGTGTACAAAATGTCATTTAACAACAACAATCTTCTATCATGGGGCCCCGTGGCCCCAAATGAATAAATTAGACAAATCTTTGTCTGTCTGTCTGTGTTCATGCACCTAGCCAATCACGGGCCACGGGCTGTGTATGCCGTAGCCAATCAGAGAGGGGCAAAGGGTGACATCATAATATCACGTTTTTACGTAAAGTAAAGCCCTGCTTCTTCAATAATATGTCCGACAAGACTACCGCGAGGCGGTGTGTGCTTGTAGATCGGCTATTTAAATCATTTTTAAAATGATGAATACAAAACTAACGGTTTTGGACATACAAGGTTTCCACCAGACAACAATGATATAGAACGCTGGACATGGGTATTTATCCAGCTAGTCTAGTCTTTTAAAACAGGGTTCAAGTGCAGTACTTGAGTAAATGTACTTAGTTACTTCACACCACTGCTCACAGGATCATTAAGGGCTGTGTGTGTAGCCGGAGAGAGGCTCAGATTCCAATGCTGCTGAGTCTCCTCTTGGCAGCCTCCAGCAGTGTTTGCATGCTGCGACAAGCATTCCCTCTTCAACCACACTGCCTCCAGCTGGGTGCCATGCAGTGCAAGCTGGCCAGGTCAACATCCTTCACACCCGTTGCCATGTTCTTGGCATTATCCCAAAGTGTAAACTTGATGCTCCTGGCTTATTGGTATATTGTTATAACATAGCGGTCTGGAAGCATTTTGGAGGAGAAATGCATTTGAATACGTTTATTGTCACAGACATTACAGAGGTGATAATAAAGAGAAAGGAAAAGAAGGGTGAGTGGGGCAGAGAGGGCAAGGATGAAAAGAAAACAAAAATACTGTATATCTTCATACACGTAGAATATCCAGCTGGCACGGTGTGTACTGTACGTGACGTGTTTGACATAAAGTGCATTAACACGTGGCAGCTGGTATGCACATGATATTAGACATTAAGGTGCAAAAAGAGTATCCATGCATTGTCAGGTTCAGCCACATAGTCCACAAAGTAACGTTCACATAGTTAGGCCTACGAGCAAGAGTAGTAGGAAGTCCAAGACTCTAATGGGAGCTGGGTGGAAGCTGTTCATAAACCTGGTGCTCTTGGTCCATCATAACTTATTTTTACTGTCAAATATCCATCGTATCTTACTTTTACTGTCAAATATCCATCGTATCTTACTTTTACTGTCAAATATCCATCGTATCTTACTTTTACTGTCAAATATCCATTGTATCTTACTTTTACTGTCAAATATCCATCCAAGGGAAAAATAACTTCAGTGAAATACCCATGTCCTGATAGATTGTAACGCAGTGCAGAATGTGCTAAAAGCCATCAAAAAATGGGAGATCAGGGGCACTCGGGGAGTTAAAATAGGGAACTCTGAGTGCCCGGATCTCCCATCATTTCTTTGATGTCTAATCCCGTCTGATCCAGGAGCACCTTTTACTATTTTAACTCCTGAAACCCTCGTCATGCACTCAGACAGTAGGATTGATCAAGCCAAACTAATTCCGCTACGGGACGCACAGGTAATGTTCGATGCTTTTAACCCATTTAGTGCTCCAGACATGAACAGGTTAAATGTGTAGCGTGCCGCTCGCAGGGCTCCATTACGCTCCATTGTCTTATTTTGAAGGCCAGAAGTCCATTGCGTAAATACTTGTATGACGTCATGACGTCATACAACGGGAGCGGTCGACCGGTCGTCACACCATGTGGTTTCTAAAATGGCCGATCGATGCCTTTGTTGTTATGTTTTTGTAGCGAGAATCTAATGCCATCCTTGGCTTTAAAAGTGTTGTTTGGAGATAAAGGACATTAAAGATGAGATCGGCCGTCGGCCTCCATGTTAACTCTCCCCACGCTTTGAACGATAACGCTCGCCCCATTTTTTACAGAATCTCGATGCCAATACGGCGCTCGTTCGGTTCGTTCGTCTGATGACTGTAAGCTGATGAGGGGTCGCGCGGCCGTTTACTGTAAACACATTTTCCGCTGTGATGGTGTAAAAAATCCATTATGCGTTAGATCAACGGAGAACAATTCACTTCCTTGTTGATTTCCTCTGGCCCGGAGGCTCTGTAGCCAGTGACTGCTCTGAATGTACGGCAACACATAGCAGGACAATTCACATTCATTCTCGCATGACGCCGCCCTCTGCTGCCTGGCAGACCAAAGTGCACTATTGCACAACCAAAAAAAATAAAAATAAATAAATAAATGTCTGTAAATAAATAAATGTCTGTCTGTCTATCTACTATAACGTCGCAAAGGTAAGCCGCTTTTTGATGGCGCCAGACCCAATAAATAAATAAATAATCTGGCAGTAGGAGAGTTAAGGGATTACTATTTTGTGCACGTACATCCGTGATGATGATGAATCTGTGAGTCCAATCGTGCCAATCGTTTCCAACGGACCCTAGGGTAAGAACGCCAGCGCTACTCTATATACAGTACTTTTCGCGAGTATACTCGGGATCGGCACTCTAAATACTCGAGTATTTTTCACGAGTATTCTCGGGATCGGCTAGAAATGAGTTAAAACGCTGCCTTTTAAACCGTTGGCTATGCACGCTTGGCATTTGAGTCTAATGTTGAGGCTGGAGCTTTTGATTTTCGGAATACTTTTTGTGATGATTCTCTCTGTGTCTGTGTGACGTTGTGTCATATTGTACGTTTATTTTGTTAATGTCCTCCATGATGTGCAACTTATTTTTATGCATTACAAATTGCAGTTTGACACTGACTGTAGAAAAACCCTACGCACGCACACAGAATCATCCATTATTTAGTTCCGCCCCTCTTGACCTCTTGCATTTATCACACTTTGTCTTCAACGCTGGCACTCACACACCCATCTGGAACCGACTACTATAGTGTAGGCTGTAAATAAATACGCACGCACGCACGCGCACACGCACGGCTGTTGGACATAACAATGCGTTGAGTTGGCACTTGGCAGTGTTCTTTCCAATCGCTCAGATTTTGTGGAATCGGAGGTGACTTTTGCAGTGTATCTGTCACTCACATTTTTACACCTCATCCTTTCTCGGTTCACATTCAGAACGAAGAGTGTGTGCGCGCACGCGTGTGTCTTTGAGTGTGTGTGCTTGTCCTTTTTGTAGCTAGAGGACGTGTGAACCAGGACAATTTAGATGCGTTCACAGCTGTCAGAGTTGTGGGGGGGGGGGGGGGGGGGGGGGGATTATCATACCGAGAGAAAGTGTTAAAGACACTTAGTGGTTGCAAAACACTCTGGGGGATTCTCCATGTTACCATGCTGACATACTTCAAGATACCGGTACTTGACCTTACATGTACATGTACCTGTATGCAGAGGTGTAAAGTAACAATTCATGGGTTGCATTTGTAGTCCTACACCATACATGTTGAGGCCCAACACAGGTGTTCTGATTGGCATAGCACATTAGTTCCATGCCAATCAAACAAATTTAAACACCTTTGTTGGTCCTCAACATGGCCGTTTTAGGACTACAAATGCAACCCATGAATAGGCAGTGGTGAAAAAAGTACTCACATTCAAATAAAAGTGTCAATACTGCACTGTAGATGTACTCCGTTACAAGTAAATGTCCAGAATTAAAAATGTACTTGTATGAACGTATTGGCATCAATACGTACTTAAAGTACCAACAGTAAAATAGCAGATCTACAAGCTCACAACGTGTCGCATCGCGATAGATAGATATATTATATATTATATATAAATGCGAACCGTATAAAATCAGGCTTAAGTGGTTTATGTATGTTTTATAATATTGTAATTTAGATCTGCAAAGTAACGAGCTGGTTGCATTGATTTCCATTCTAGGCTCAAACATAAAAAGGGCTTTATCTATGAGGCTTATCTTCCGAGGCTCTTCAAAATAAAGCGTGAGTGAACGGTGGCAGCAGCAACAGCTAGAAATGTTATAAACCTGAACATCCCATGTGTTAAGTAAAAGTACTTAGTTACTTTACACCTCTGGCTATAGGTACATGTGTACTTCAGTACTCGAGTACTGTACTACTCACAGTACTATACTGTAAGTACAATTTTTAGTTACTTTTACTTTGCCTTGAGTATTTCCCATTTTCAATACTTTTACTTCTACTCCACTCAATGTTGTACTTTTTACTCCACTACAATTATTTGGAAACTCTAGTTAGGATTGTTTGCACTTTGTTCCTGACCGTCGTGCCAATAATCACAACAGTGCTCAGTCTGCTCACCCTCTGTAATGTAATATTGTATAGTGTAATATTGCTTAATTTTACTGGCAGCATCGGGTTCCCCCCCCCCCCCCCCCCCCCCCCCACGCCCAAACCGAACACAAATCCCCTCATATCCTCCCACAAAGGCATCAGGGATTAAACATGCCCTCTGCCAAGGGGACACAGGGCCACTTGGGTGAGTTGTAATGGAGTTTGCGAGGCAGGGGAATTCCTCCCAGGCCAGTGTATTAACACGCTTACAGTCTGTCACGTTTATGAGAAGAGGTCACTGACATCCGTGTTAACAGGCACATAACGCTGATTTACACCTAGCATAGTTTCTTTTTAATGTTCACCTCCCATTTGAAAGTAACGCTGGATTATCATTGGCCTTCAACTGGCATTTAATCACCCAATCGGAAATCTGTTTTATTGGCCGAGCAATGGAGGCCGAGCATGTTTGTAAATCCTTTGTGACTCGCCTTGTAAAAGAAAGACAAAGCCTGGAGATACACAATGCAGATGGTAACCAAATATTGATCTGAACCGGGTGTTAATATTTATTACAGCAAAGTCAAATTGAACGCAGATACATCCCGAAGACAGAAGAAAGTAAAAGACTTAAAATAATGTACATTAGAACAAAATAACTTGGAATTTGCGTGTCTCCTAGGGTTGATACCCTCACAAAAACATGCAGTAATGGGCGCCTGCTGGCCTAGTGGTCAAGGCGCATACCACATGCTATGATTCCTGCTGGCGTTGCCGGTTCGATTCCCGTTCCGGACGACCTTTGCCACATGTCATTCCCCATCTCTCTCCCCATTTCCTGTCAAATAAAGGCATAAAAAGCACAAAAACAAATCTTTAAAAAAAATAAAAAACATGCAATCCTGGTCTCAATAATGCCTCCCCCTGGCCAGCCGGGGCGCCTGATGGAGGGGAAAGGAACAGGTTGGAATAGCGTGTTCCTTCCACGCGCTACGTCCAAACCAGGGAAATCCCCACTGTCAGGTGAAAAGAAGCAACTTGGACTCCTCATGCATAGAAGGAAGCATGAGGTCAGTCCGTTGTCTCCCCAGCCGTGGCAGAGGGAGAGCAGAGCCCAGGGTTACACAGGCAATTGGCACTGGGTGAAAATGGGTTACAAAATCGTGGGATAAAAATTATAGCAGAGAGAGAACGAAATAACTTTAACCCCCACAAAAAATTATAGTGTGTTGGTCATGTGAGTTTCAAGACTCTTGAGTTGATTTAAGTTAAAGGAGTAGTTCACCCCCAAAATGACTTTTTTTTCTCTTGATTACTCACGCCATGGAGACTTGAGTTAAATAATATCTCTTTTTTTTTTGTCGCATTCCTAATACAGAAATTTGATTACAACCCCTATGGCAGGGGTCTTCAACGTTTTCAGGCCAAGGACCCCTTAGCTGAGAGAGACATGAAGCAGGGACCCCCACTACATATTGTATAAAATTGTGTTGCAGAAGAAAGATTTTCATAGATTTCTTAGACAACTTAGCAGTTTGACAGCACTGTCATCAGTTTGACAGCACTGTCATCATGTTGGAGTAATGTGTAATTTCAGATATTTAACCACTTGAACCGTCAAATATTTAGTCTGCTCTTCTTTGCCAAAAATAGCCGATCTACAAGCTTACAACGCCTCACGTTGCGAGGCGTTGTAAGCCTGTAGATCTGCTATTTTTGGGTAACGTTCTCTCAGAATAGGGATGCTACGGTTCAAGTGGTTAATGTATAAAACATGATCCTATCACACAAAGATTTGGCGGCCCCCCTGTAGTATCTGTATCTCTGAGGACCCCCTAGGGGTCCCGATCCCCCTGTTGAAGACCCCTGCCCTATGGGGCTGTGTGTTCACTGAGGCCTTTGTTTTCCCAGTGCAGGGTCTCGGATTGTGTTCAATGGCAGTGCTGCATACTGTACTTACACAATGCTGCATACTGTACTTACACAATGCTGTATACTGTACTTACACAATGGTGCATACTGTACTTACACAATGCTGCATACTGTACTTACACAATGCTGCATACTGTACTTACACAGTGCTGCATACTGTACTTACACAATGCTGCATACTGTACTTACACAATGCTGCATACTGTACTTACAGAGTGCTGCATACTGTACTTACAGAGTGCTGCATACTGTACTTACAGAGTGCTGCATACTGTACTTACACAATGCTGCATACTGTACTCACACAGTGCTGCATACTGTACGTACACAATGCTGCATACTGTACTCTCACAGTGCTGCATACTGTACTCACACAATGCTGCATACTGTACTTACACAATGCTGCATATACTTACAGAGTGCTGCATACTGTACTTACACAATGCTGCATACTGTACTTACAGAGTGCTGCATACTGTACTTACACAATGCTGCATACTGTACTCTCACAGTGCTGCATACTGTACTCTCACAGTGCTGCATACTGTACTCTCACAGTGCTGCATACTGTACTCTCACAGTGCTGCATACTGTACTTACACAATGCTGCATACTGTACTTACACAGTGCTGCATACTGTACTTACACAATGCTGCATACTGTACTTACACAATGCTGCATACTGTACTCACTCAGTGCTGCATACTGTACTTACACAATGCTGCATACTGTACTTACACAGTGCTGCATACTGTACTTACACAGTGCTGCATACTGTACTTACACAATGCTGCATACTGTACTTACACAGTGCTGCATACTGTACTTACACAATGCTGCATACTGTACTTACACAATGCTGCATACTGTACTTACACAGTGCTGCATACTGTACTTACACAATGCTGCATACTGTACTTACACAGTGCTGCATACTGTACTCACTCAGTGCTGCATACTGTACTTACACAATGCTGCATACTGTACTCACTCAGTGCTGCATACTGTACTTACACAATGCTGCATACTGTACTTACACAATGCTGCATACTGTACTTACTTTCTTTTTTTTTATCTGTTCACCAAGAGTTTAACTTTGGACTCCTTGGATGAACAGTGAATGAAGAGCGCTGTGGGCTTTCAGCTGGGGACAAGAACTACTCTTTAAAGGTCCTACACCATGCATTTAAAAATAATTTATATAACACTGTTTGTGTCCTAAAAACGTTTTTGAAAAGGTTTGAGGCTAAATTACCACTCCTGAATACAGAGCCCCTGTCATTTCTGCCTGGCTTTCAGAGCATTTTCAGCTGCAGTACCACCTTGTCCTGAGTGGGAGGACTGCGCTATTGAGCCAGATTTGGCCCCACACTCCTCCCCACCTCCTGCTCAGCAGGCCTGCCCACCCCTCTCCCAGCTCCTCCTGCCTCCTTCTCAGGCCTGCCCACCCCTCCCCAACCCTCTCCCAGCTCCTCCTGCCTCCTTCTCAGGCCTTGTGACATCACAAATCTGACATTTCACAATCAGGACCGTTCTGAGACATGCTAACATAGATCTGCCCATAAACTGAGAAAGACACAATGGTCAGAAATAGGACTTTGTGAGGATAGAAGTTGCTGGTGGGACACCAAGAAAATACATAAAAATTGGAAAAATGAAAATTCATGGTGTAGGCCCTTTAATGAACACACAGACTAACTGCTTCTCAGTCACTGCAACCACTACTCCTCCTAATTAGAGATGTACCGATACTATGTTCTCCTTCCTGATACCGATTCTGATACACATAACTTGCGCATTGTTATACAGAATATACTGTATACAGAATAAATAAATACATCTTGCAGCTCCAAATTGTAACATAATAATATGAATCTAAAACAATAGTGCAACATCAATCTAACTATTAATTTACGGAAAGTCCGCCTGTCGTCTGTCTGCATGCTCAAACAATGTCCAAATTCGGAGATAGTAACAGCCGAATGCTGAAACAATGCCCAAATTTGGGGATGAGCATGCTGACATCACTGATACTAAACTGTGTCGCCACCATGGTAACAGCCGCATGCTGAAACAATGCCCAAATTTGGAGATGATGTCCGCCGTACTCTGACGTCATAGTACTGACTTCACAGACTGATACAATGGGTATTTCACAACTGAATGTCAATGGTGATTGACTGTTCCCAACGGGCACCGGTCTGGGTTCTCCAACTCCATTACTTCTGAGACTCCTACATTCAATCCTTCAATATACTGTGCACACCCCCAGGCTCAGGACTAGTTCAAAATAACACTGTAAATCTCATCATGTGATGAATTACGTGTTATCGGAATGGCACAGACTCGCCGATACCGATGCCAACAATTTAGGCAGTATCGGCAGTTTTTCCGATACTGGTATCGGAACAGACAGATAGATGGACATAGATTTTTATTATAGTGTCCTGCGCCACAAGATGCCCAGCCCGCACTGGCTTACAAGACACTCAATATTTACTTAAAATGTACATAAACCAATATACTCTACTCCCAACATTTAGGCAGTGATGCTACTAGCCCTGCATCCTGAGTCCCTGACCCATATATTTGTAATAAAGGACTCATTAAACTAAGCATCCCTGCATCCCCAGGATGCATACAACACTATCCTTCCTGCTATCAATCATTTCACTGCACCAGCTGAGCTGCATGTGGTGGAGTCTCCACAGCTGTGCGTTCTGGCATTATTGATGAGATGATTGAGATTGTCTTGTAAATGCTTCTGTCCTTTATTAACTACATACAAGTAGCTATTTGCCACTATTTGTTTAAATTAAAGTCCTTTTTGATGTTTTCGCCGTTGATACATAAAGCGTGTCGTCGCGGGACCCATCAAATAATTCTGGGACCCATTTAATGGCCACCTGTGGGTCCCGGGAGTCGGGACCCATTACATTGAAAACCTAGCAACATCACTGTTTAGGTAAATGTAAGGGACAACCTCCAGTGACAAAATACTAAGATCCCAACAACAACCACAATATCCTTTCCCTGTGATATTAAAATCTGCAGCCTTGTTGTCAGCCTTGTCCTGGTTTCTCATCTCCTTGTGTGTTCTCACCCTGCCTTCTCTTGGGAGACGTTAGAAGTATCAATCAATTCATTGATCGGTACATGCCACTCTGGGGCCGATCGATGCTTTGACGTGGCCAGTGTGGAAGTGACCAGCACAGTACAGTACAGTAACTGTACTGTTCTGTATATTTTTAAAGTGAACATATTTGCTTCTGGGCGGTCCCTGATAAATAATATTTCGAGATGGGGGTCAGCGGCCAAATACATATAATCTAGGGGTCCTTGACATGAAAAGGTTTGAGAACCACTGACGTTAAAACATGCGTTTTTCAAGACATTTATAGAATCGGATCAACATATTCAAAGTCTTGCGATTCAAAATTGTCAAAAAATCGAAATCGTGAAAATTCAAAATGTTCACGATTTAAAAAAAATAGCAGATCTAATTCTAGAAGCTTGCCGCGCTGTGAGCCTGTAGATCTGCTATTTTTCAATAGTTAAATTATAATAATTAAAGTAATAATGCGTAATAATGGGTTAAGTGGGACGATGTGAAGCAGAGAGGAGGAGACTGCGGGGACGGGATTCGAGCATTGAGTGACAACATAAGACATTTAGTTAAAGGTGCAGTAAGTTATATTCGTTTTGTTAAAATAAGTGCTAAATAGCTCTATATTGTTGATAGTAGTTGTTGAGTGTTTTTTCCATAAACAGGGGTCTTCCCGTCGCTCCAGTTCTTCAGTTAACTTAAAATGCTTGTTATCCAATTAAGAGACATAACTTGGATACAGTGATGATGACACACAGAAATGAGGAGACAATATTGGAACTGGAACACAAATTGAGGCTGATGAATTGTGTCCTTTCTCCTGATTGGCTGAAATTGGCAACCCACCTGAAAATGTCATTTCTGTTTACTAAAGAGATGGAGAGACGGGGGGACTCGGACCCCTGTTACTGAACAAACACTTATCGCAGTTGTGCTCTACATAGGTAACCTGTGGAGTCGCCGGAAAGAAACGCGCCAAGATTTGTATTCTTGTATTTGTTTTTTCAGAGAATAAGGTTAGAAATAACTTTAGGATTAAGCATATCTTTATGAGGTTATGATTAGGAATAGGGTTAGGTTTTGGCACCGTTTTTACTGAGGTTAAGGTTAGGAATAAGGTTAGGTTTAACCGTTTAGGCATAGTTTTGTATCAGTGAACTGTACTGTCATGAAACTGTAACTTTTCCTGTCCAAAACTTCTAATAAATATCTCAATCAATCAATCAAAAGGCATAAACCATCAGCCCAGGCGAGTTTCTTTTCTCTACAGATAGAGCTTTGACATTTTAACAAACAAATATCACTTACACAACCTTTTAGCTCAGAAGTTGCATTTACTTTTTGGATATTATACTGTTTAGACTGATGATAGGTTCTCGGTTTAACTATGATCCTAGATCAATATTTCTATGCATTTGATGTATTACCTAGTGTGTTCCATGCTTATTGTAATTCACTCTGGATCAAGATCATCTGCTAAATGCCTAAATTGAAAATTGCATCCATGAACATTTTCCACCGTTTAACGTTTTTCAGAGCGGGCCAGTCGTATCAGGCGGGATGAGGCCTCTCGACATCACTCTCTTAAATCATACTATGATTTAAGAGAGTGTCTGTGGAGAGTTACCCATGCACTCTGTGCGCTGTCACTGGACCGCACTAAATACGCTGAAATATCGTGCCCTTAGGTGGAAAAAAAGAAAACGTCCAGATCAATTAGTCTGAGGAAGGGAATCGATGTCCCGTCCATTAAGGGATGAGACAGAAGACCTCAACAGATGAGACATGAGACCTCTGACTGTCAAAGTGTCTTCCTGCAGGCATGAGGACTGTCCTTTTGAGGTCTGTTTTAAAAATGTGTTTCCTGAAAAACGCATGTTATGGTCAAACCTTTTCATGTCAAGGACCCACACAAGGATATGTATTTGGCCGTGGACCCCCATCTTAGAACAGGTTGTTTCAGTTAAAAATATGCACAGTATCTATTCAAAGATTTGCACAAATGTCACGCTTTTTTCAAAAAATAGCAGATCTACAAGCTCATAGTGCGGCATGAAGATTTATGGTTAGGTTA
>NC_137821.1:37487666-37492666 GCF_963921795.1 Nannobrachium achirus | reverse complement strand
GCAATATTTTGGCTTATCGCCGAACCTTAATTAATAGATACGGGGGTGCGGTAATTACCGCAGTACCGGCGGTAAATGGGAAGACGGTAATCGCGGTAACAAAATGTCGATACCGCCCCAGGCCTAGTTTGGGTGAGGGTTAGAGTCGGGTGTCGAAAAGATGACATGTAGTAACAGCGACACGCTCCCCCTTTAGTCAGGAACACTCACGTCAATATAGATTTAACCATTCATTGCATAAATAGAATACAGTTAATCTTGGTGTTAAAGGGCTCCGCGTTCAGAGATGCTAAGCAAAACCAGGGAACGCAAAGCATAGGGATACAATAGCAGAACAATAGCAATACCTTGACATGTAACTTCGTCAGTCAAAATCACAAGTATTTGAGCTTAGCCAGACTGATCGTGAAAGGTGGAGGCTGGGGTGGAGGAGGAGGCAGCTAGCAGCGAATGTTCCGAAGCTTCGGAAACCAAGCATCGGTAGAGAAAGCAAGGGAGCCTTCCCTACAGATTGAGATCTTTTATTGGAGTATGGCAGTCATGTGGCGTAATGACCAGCAGATATGAGAATGAGGAATGAGAACAGAGCTGACTGACAGCTGACTGTCTACAGCTGGGCAGGTGACTCCCATGTCCTGCAAAAAACTAACCCGGTCGCTTCGATTTTGGGGGTAACTTTCGGCCAAAAAATAGCCCACCTAGAAATTCACTCGTTATGAGCTTGTAGATCGTCTGTTTTTGGCGACGAGATTTGGTGTAGATGGAAAAAAGTCCCAGTACAGTTGCAACTCAGGTCTGTTTGACTTTAGCGTTGGCTGTTCAAAAATAGGAGATCTACAAGCTCACAGTGCGCCACTTCATGCCGCACTCAAAGCTTGCACACCTGCTATTTTTGAAAGAGTTGGAAACGCACACATCTTCTCTTCTGGGAGGTCTCAGTGGCTACATACATTTTCAGACGTGATCCGTGGTCAAATACTGTACAGTGTACATAATCAACTTGGAGGTCCTTGGCACAAAAACGTTTGAGAACTACTGATTTTGAAGACATATATTGTAGAATCTGCCTCTTAATAGGTTATGCGGTTAAGTTCTACATCCTGGCCGGGAAAATAAATTATGTCATCGATCGCCACTGAAGTGATAAACACACGAGAGACAAGAACGTCATTTGCATAAACATGCACGCCCGCACAGGCGGCGAAAGTCATACCTCCGTGTCCATAGGTGATAACCGTAAACACAGCAACCGTTTTGATGACACAATCACATCTAATGTTTATTTAATGTGTGGTTGCATCAGATATTTTATCTGAATAATTCAGGCCTGTAAGAGATGGATCTGGGAACGACTGCTTAGCATACATTTATTATGCTTGAACACATTTCTGAGCCGGAGCCGCTGCTTTTCCCTCACCTCTTAGTTCTTCGTTTGCACGCATGCATGCGCACACTAACTCGCCCCTGGCTGAGAGCGCTTTTTGTTTTTAGGCTTTGACGAATGCAACTTGGCGATTTGGCGAAACGCAGCGATGAAATCACTTTTGGTGTGAGTGTAGCTTAAGGCTGGGTTTATGCGCTTTGTCACAAAACCACATCTAATCTCCAAGAGCATGTCAAGAGGCACTGTGATTATCATCTCCAACAGTGTCTGCTATATTGCTTCATCGCCACAGAATATGTGTTCTCTGTGGATGTACTCAAGTGTTAATTTTGACAGCCGGTTTTGATGTAGTTTCGGTCATAGTCTTCTGAATTAAATTCTATTTAGTTTTAGTCAAATTTTTGTCATCTGAAATGTTTTAGTTTTAGTTTATTTTAGTTGACTAAATATACAGTTCTATTCTGCTGTTGCCAGTTGATTTAGTTGACTAAAATGTATTTTGTCGGGCCGTGATGGCGTTGTTATGCCTGATTTGTGCCGCAAATAGTGAATCTACAAGCTCACTTGGCTGTTTTCAGATGGCGACACCCAGGCACAGCCAAGCATTTAACATTAGACTTAACATTTAAGTCTAGTTTTTGTCATCATAGCTTGGTTTTTATTTAGTTTCTATTTAGGGGAGTGTGTCGCTGTTACTACATGTCATCTTTTCGACACCCGACTCTAACCCTCACCCTAACCTCTGTGGAGTGAGTCGCTAACCCTCCGGTCGAAATGATGGTCGTTCGAAAGAGCGCGATTTCCCTCAGTGAAAAAAGGAAGTCAACAAAAATAAATTTGTCATAGTTTTAGTCTCATGGCACAAACAGCACTTTAAGTTTATGCAAATTAATTGCACAAAATAAACACGTCTGGTGTTTTGATTGGTTGATTGGTAAATTATGGACGAGAGTGGGAGCAATGTCAATGATAACAGGCGGGCGATTCTATTGGTAACAAATTGACATGGGTGGAGGTCATTTGAGGTAAGAAATTGACGAGAGAGGGATCACTTTGCATTGGTAAGAAATAGACTACTTTTTTACAAGCGATAATATCAGATTTGTGTATGCAGACATTGTCAACCTATCTTTATATGGGTCGCTGTGGCAATGATGCCGACCTACGGTTGACACCACTTGTTCTTTTGGGGTTTTTTAAAGGCATTTTTGGAGGCTTTTCTGCCTTTATTTATAGTTGTAAGTGAAGATAGACAGGACACGGGAGAGACAGGGAAGGAACCCACAATGCACTGTCAGGCTACTTATGTGCCTGGTTAACTGGACCGCTGGACCATGGCCCAGGCCAACAACACTTGTTTTGACTGTTGCTCCCGTCACAAATTGTGCACACTTTATCCATGTCACCACCTTGCACCTCATGTCTAACCTCATGTACGTACTGTAGAATAGAGTACAGTAGAATAGTTCCCAGTCTTTGGGTTTTTTCGTCCCTGTATATACTGTACTGTACGTGAAATCCGTCCTCTGTATTTACCCATCTTATTCATGGGTTGCATTTGTAGTCCTAAACAGCCATGTTGAGGACAAACACAGGTGTTTCTATTTGGCTTATTGGCACAGGACTAATGTTCAACGTCAATCAGAACACCTGTGTTGGTACTCAACATGCAGGCTGGTGTAGGACTACAAATGCAACCCATGAATAACAACCTAGAAGCACTGAGCAGACATTGGATTCTACGGCGCTCGGGGAGCAATTAGGGGTTAAGAGTCTTGCTCAGGGATACACATTGACACATTGCTGGCCTGGCCTGGAATTGTACCTGGGACAACCTCTCTGGCTCCCCAGGCGGGCTCACTAGACCAGGGGTCAGCAACCTTTTTGAAATGAAGTGCGGAAGTGCCATGTTTTTATTTTCTAGATAGTCAGTGTGCGCCATGTCAACATGAATTTTTATGACGCCATCAAAGATTCTGACATATTTTGATTGGCAGGACATTGTTATAACGATCACTGGACTCCGAGCAATAACCCACCTATCTCCCCGACTCCTTGCCCGGTCAGAGTTCAGATTTTTAATGAATGTAGAATTATGTCCAGGATGTATGACAATGATGGATCTTGTACGAAAACGAATTTCGACCACTTCTCCACGCCTTTCCAGGAAAGCTGATTCTGATTTAAAGATACTTGAGGTGTGTGACGACATCGGCATGAATATAGTACTCTGTTGTACCAGCTAGGGATGGCCAACGGCTAACCGTTACCGTTAAACCGATAAGAAATTGGTTACCGGTAAGCACTAACGGTTAATTTTGACCGATAAAAAAGAAAAGGAAAAGAAAATCAACCCATGTGTCACACCAAAAGCCCCGTACACCATTATCTACGCAACATCAAGTCATCAGCCATGCAACTATACGCGCTGTGGTCACACATTTCTGGACACCAATGTCTGTGTAACATCCATGCATTCATACAACTGCGAGTCTGCTTAAAACACAACTTTCTAATGTTACATGTTGATGACGTGAGGAACGCTAAAGTCGTCTTGGTTTATGCTATGCGAAAATAACAAAGCTCAGAGTCGCAAATTCAATGATCGCTGCATCAGCACACACAAAACACGGGCGAGAGAGAAATAAATGAATGAAATGGACATCACGTTTAGCCGATATAACCAATCCAAAAGTCATACGATTGGAAGTTATTGCTACATGCGGCTACATGCGTCTCGCTGCTGCTTTTGTTAGGCGACAGCCAGGGTCCAGGGAGTGCACAGAATTTTAGAGAGGCATGGGCTGACATTTCTAAAAGGGCCTTTTCAGACGGATAAAAGTTAAGGGCTCAAGCCCCTTTTGCTGTATGTGCGCACGTGCCTGGCGACCAGCACATCACATTACAGACTTATCATTTCAATCCCACCGTTTCTTTGCAAAAACACATTTCTTTTAGAAAACATTTGTATTCTTGTTTCTCCCAGTTTTATTGTTTTTAATGTGTAAATATAGCACTTTATTATGGGGAAAAACGTGTGTAGGGCTATTTTCCCTTTTTAAATCGCTAAAATAGCGCATTTTTGAACACATTTCCTTAACGGTTAACGGTTAATTAACTGATAAGGCCTGACGGTTATCGGTTAAGAAAAAATCTCCATTAGGCCATCCCTAGTACCAGCCGCGCCGCCTGTCTAAAACAACCGATCTACAAGCGTGAGAGCCACCACCATACGACGACGGAAAAAATGACAGTGTCAAGTACGTTATTATCAGGTCTGTTTCTACCAATTACAGAGGGTTTAAATGGTACCGGCAGCTCAGCAAAAAAAAAGGTGAATTGATCCCAGCGCATGACAGAGGACAATTTCATGATAGATTTGAATCTCCATTCTCCACGCTACGGTTATTGTGAGTGTTTTTATTTAATTTTTTATCACAAGCAATAAAAAAGATTACCGTCCCATGACTCCCATCCCTAGCTAAAACAGTGCAGACTATAGCACAAACACAAACAGCAGCCGATGGAAAAGGATGGAGATGTGTGGTCTCATCGGCAGGTGACAGGTCACACCAAATTCTAGGCCCTGGGTACAAGGATTCACTGCGGGCCCCCC
>NC_137821.1:37412666-37482666 GCF_963921795.1 Nannobrachium achirus | reverse complement strand
GTACTGTGCGCCGCGGGAGTCCGCGGGTCTAAATTCACATCATTTGTTTGTCGCGGGTGGGAGCGGCGGACAGGAATTGTCTGCGGGCGGTCAAAAATGAAATCATTGCGGGGGGCGGGCGGGAGTGGTCAGAAATGATGCGGGAGCGGGATCAAAAAATCAGTCCCGCGCAGACGTCTAGCCTGCAGTACCATTGCGGCTCAAGAATCCACCACTCCTGAGTGAAATGTCTGGGGCTGAAGTCTGGTGCAACGCACATGTCCTGGACCTGGTGAGGGCAGGAGTGGACATGGTGAGACGCAGGAGGGGCCCGGACAGGAGTAAATCCACAGAGCCTAGTCCTTCCAAGCGCCAGATTTCCTTTCCTAGTCTTGGCAGAGTAGTTCTGGAGTGGTGGAGTGAATGGTCCTGTCTTTCCCTAATGGGACTGATCGTGGGTAGCTATTGGGACGTATGTCGGGACTTGATCAACCCCGGCTGGGTCACCCGGGTGAGGGGTATGATGTAGCGAGACCCGAAACCCCGATGAGCTTCGTCATAGTAAATGTACATAGTAGTTACTTTCCACCACAGTGCAAAAGTTAGATGAGCCAAGGGTGTACGCAACTAAACTGTGGGTGCTGGGCAAAAAGAGGTAGAGCCCGCACACCAAAAACACACTAAAAATGTATTTGCACAAAGTTGACAACAAAAACCCAACAAAAACTGATTAATTTTACCACATGAACCCTGTCCTTATTCTGGGGTATTCCTTTTCTGGACCGCAGTTTACCTTTTTGTATGTGCTGGTCAACAGGGTCCCTTAAACCTCAATGCATATTCCCGTTCATGCTTGGTACTACTCCCTGGTTTCGGTCAAATCCTAACATCTCTAAGGTGTTGCACAAAGATTTCCACAGTGTTTGCCAAGTCTGCCTATAGAGGGCATGTGCATCATATGCCACTCAATGGTAAAACTGAGTGGCAAGTGGCAACTGAGTGGCAAAACATAAAGCAGCATGAAGCATTTGAGTTTGGAAGCCCTCCTCTTCATAACTCCTCATGACTCCTACTGAATCTGTTTTTTTGCCACTTTGCCATGATGTCCCGCGCATACCAACTATATGCAACTTTGGTTTAGTTTTTTTCTGTAAAATTGCTTGTAAATATTGGTAGTTGCGGGTTGCGTGTTTGTTTCTGAAGTGTAGTTGCTTTATTTGAGCGTGCATCCTAATGTTTAACCCGGAGGTTCTCAAGCATTTTCATGTCAAGGACCCCCAAATTGATATGGATTTGTCCGCGGACCCCCATCTGAAAATGCTTTGTGCCAGGGACTTTGCGCACCAGTCATGTTGCCATACCTTAGCTTTTGCTGAACTGACGCCACTGGCTTTGTGCCTTCATGTTCTTGTAGTAGTGGTAGTGGGGGTTTCTCTACAATCCAGAGCATGTAACAAGTGCTCCCCAGGTCCCAATCCAATGGTCTCCAAAGATGAGCTGTTACTTGCCCAGCAACAATCAATCAGCGGGATTGATCCTCCTGCCTCGTTGGACATGCATCTTCTCTCTCCCTCAAGCTCGCTCTGCCCCTCCCTTCTGCTGTTTTTAACCCATTAAGACCCGAGGAGGTAGATTCTACAAAATGCCTTAGAAATTAGTCGTTCTCACTAGGGATGGGACAATATCAAAATGTCATATCACGATTATTGTGACCAAAGACATTGCGATATTATCGCGATAATCAAAATATCCCCGACATCCATTATCCTAGCGCGGAAAATTTGCCAAGAAATTGCTGATCTACAAGCTCACAACGCGTCGCAACGCCGATGTTCCGCCGACCGACTGTATCAAGTACGTATGTTATAAGTACGTTTTACCAATAGAGGGTTTAAGTGGTACCAGACATGCAGCTCGGCAAATAAAAGGTGAATTGATCCCAGTGCATGACGGAGGACGATTTCACAATAAATTAAATCTCCACGATACGATTATTGTGAGTGTTCTATATCCCGATAAACGCTAATATCGCTTATCGTCCCATCCCTTGTTCTCGCACACAAAAAGAAAAGAAAAGCGAAAAGAAAAATCAAAGATAGATATAGTAGATGTACCAAGCCGCCAGAACCCTGGGGGCGCCCTGAAACCAAATGGACATGGTGGCCGTTTTAAGGTACTGCAGTTGGGGCCACTAACCACATGAACGCGCATAGGCTGCTTTGTATTGACGCGCGTTCATACCGGAAGAGCTCGTTCATGAATTTGAGCCCCAGCGCGTCCATGAACACAAACTATGACGAAAAATGCGTCACAGTGGCCCCACTACGTCACGGTTTTACTACGCGGAAGGAGGGGTGAAAACGCCTCATGCGCTGGGTGAGCAACTCGATGCAAGTGGACGGGCGAGGATATCTGGTGTCCTATAATTCTTATTATAACTCTATGAGATGTACAAGCTCGCAGCGTGGCAGGAAGTGATGTGCTGTGAGCTTGTAGATCTGCAATATTTGAAGAGCCAACGCTACAATCTAAAATGACACGGATGCTTTCCAGGTTTAAAACCGGTTGCCTTAACCACTTAATCCTTGTGTCAATTGTAATTGACTGGAGTCCCCCAGGGGTCTATTCGAGGCGCCCCTCCTTTTCTAACTAGATAATAGCATATCAACATGCTCTCAGTGTGTCTTGTGTTGCAACGCATTGTGATTGTGATCACTGAATGTCCACCACCCAGAATATAGGAACACTTTGGGTTCATGTGGTTAAATGTGGTTTTGTTTACTTGACATTCTTGATTATCAAACATAGTCTTTAATAACGGGAAGGTGCACAGGTTACTGTCAAATAAGGTTACACGGATCATTGCTACTGTAGTGCGTAGTCAGTCACCCCCCCGAAGGCCCGTGTGTGTGTGTGTGTGTGTGTGTGTGTGTGTGTGTGTGTGTGTGTGTGTGTGTGTGTGTGTGTGTGTGTGCGTGTGCGTGTGCGTGTGCGTGTGAGTGCGCGTGCGTGTGCGTGTGTGTGTGTGGCAGCGATTTATATCATGGGAAAGAGCCACCTGTCATTGGTGTGTGTATGAGGATCAAAGTGAAGCCTCTCTTTCTGCCTGCTGTCTCCTGGGCTAATTAACCTAACACACACACACACACACACACACACACACACACACACACACACACACACACACACACACACACACACACACACACACACACACAGACAGACACACACACACACACAGACACGTACTCGTCTGCAAAGACGTGCCACAGTATAATTAGTGCCCTCAGCAGGCAAGGTGTGAGTGTGTGTGTGTGTGTGTGTGTGTGTGTGTGTGTGTGTGTGTGTGTGTGTGTGTGTGTGTGTGTGTGTGTGTGTGTGTGTGTGTGTGTGTGTGTGTGTGTGTGTGTGTGTGTGTGTGTGTGTGTGTGTGCGTGCGTGCGTGCGCGCGTGTGTATACTTGATATAGGCTATCAGACTTCAGTTTGCTACACTAGCTAACTAGTGGATGCCACAATTTATACTAGTTAACTATAGGTGGAGTGTAATGATAATGAGCTTTATAGCACTTCGAAACTACAACTCAAAGTGCTGCTCAAAACCAGTGAAAAACAATAAAAACATAAAGAAAACTGATTAAAACGACAACAAAACAGCAGCAATATCTGGGTGCTGACTGCTGAGGGAGGTTCTTTTTTTACTTTACTTGAGTATTTCTAATTTTCAATACTTTTACTTCTACTCCACTACATATCAGAACAGCCAATATTGTACTTTTTATTACAATTCTTTAAAAACTTGAGTTACTTACTAGTTACTTTGAACTGACTAGGAACTAAAACATACATTAAGCAGCCCTTTGTGTATTCTACATAATGAGTATACTTTTACTTTTGGCACTTTAAATTAGGGATGGTCCGATCAGGTTTTTTGGAACCGATCACCGAGCACCGATCACAAAAGTTTGATCACCCGATACCGATCAATCACCGATCCGATCAAGTTATTATTTATATATCATTTATATTTTCTAAATGTTAATGTTTTAACTTTAATTAATTAATTCACTCATGAATTCATTTATATATTTGCCTTATAGTTATTTACCAGCATTACTATGTATTTATTATCATAGCAGTAACTAATTATTCCTTCAGCACTGTGGAAATCAATACCCCAAAATGGCCTCAAGTGGGCATACTGAACGGCTGGTTGATCGGATGCACCGATCGGATCGGATCGGATCGGTGAATTTACCTTTTGATCTAAACCACCGATTATCGCCGATCACGCTTTGATCGGCCCGATCCGATCCATTGCCGATTGATCGGTAACATCTCTACTTTAAATATGTATATTTTGGCGCCAATACTTTTGCGCTTTTTAACTGCTTTAAGTGCGTTTCTCATACCGGAATTTTACTTGCTCTATTACAGGGGTCTTCAACAGGGGGTCCGTGACCCCTAGGGGGTCCTCAGATTTACTACAGGGGGTCCTCCAAATCTTTGTGTAATAGAAACCTTTTTTTCTCCTTTTTTATATTAACCACTTGAACCCTAGTGTCCATATTCTGAGAACTTTAGCCAAAAATAGCAGATCTACAAGCTCACAACGCCTCGCGCTGCGAGGCGTTGTGAACTTGTAGATCGGCTATTTTCGGCAAAGAGTTTTGGTGTAGAGGGGAAAAAAGAGCACACTAAGTAGTGAAAGGTCTAGTTAAGTATTGATGTTTCAAGTAGTTACATTATCTGAAAACACAAATTGACATGAATCCAAATGCTATACTAAGGGGTCCTTGGCCTGAAAACGTTGAAGACCCCTGCTCTATTACGTAATAGAGCTGTTTCTACATTGCGGTATTGATATACTCATGTACATAAATGGAGTACTTTTCCACCTGCTGATAGGATCAGACATCAGCACTGGCTACCACGGCTGCACATTGATAGCAGATTACAGTTACATAGCTGGTGTAATAATTGATAGCAGATTACAGTTACATAGCTGGTGGAATTGATAGCATATTACAGTTACATAGCTGGTGGAATTGATAGCAGATTACAGTTACATAGCTGGTGTACATTGATAGCAGATTACAGTTACATAGCTGGTGTAATAATTGATAGCAGATTACAGTTACATAGCTGGTGGAATTGATAGCAGATTACAGTTACATAGCTGGTGGAATTGATAGCAGATTACAGTTACATAGCTGGTGTAATTGTTACAGATTACAGTTACATAGCTGGTGTAATTGATAGCAGATTACAGTTACATAGCTGGTGTAATTGATAGCAGACTACAGTTACATAGCTGGTGTAATTGTAAAGATTTCAGTTACATAGCTGGTGTAATTGTAAAGATTACAGTTACATAGCTGGTGTAATTGATAGCAGATTACAGTTACATAGCTGGTGTAATTGATAGCAGTTTACAGTTACATAGCTGGTGTACATTGATAGCAGATTACAGTTACATACTGTAGCTGGTGTACATTGATAGCAGATTACAGTTACATAGCTGGTGTACATTGATAGCAGATTACAGTTACATAGCTGGTGTACATTGATAGCAGATTACAGTTACATAGCTGGTGTAATAATTGCTCCGGGGGATTCAAACAGGTGATCTCCCTGTTAACGAGCCGAGGTTCGTCTGACCTTAAAGGGCAACGTCTGTCTGATGGAGCTGAGCTCCCTGATTGGTCCAGTAGCGTTTCCATGGAGATCATTTCACATATCCCTTTGTCATGATTAAGCAAGAGTGTGTGTGTGTGTGTGTGTGTGTGTGTGTGTGTGTGTGTGTGTGCGTGTGCGTGTGCGCGTGTGCCTGTGCGTGTGTGTGTGTGTGTGTGGCACATACTGGTATGCTTAATTTCTAGCAGCGCAGCAGAATTCTGTGACTCACTGATGTGATCAGGGGAAAGTCAGCATGTCTACGAATGCACACGCACACACGCACGCACACACACACGCACACAAGCGCACACGCACACGCACACACACACACACACACACACACACACACACACACACACACACACACACACACACACTCAAACACTTCAAGGATCGGTCAAGCCAGTTAAGACTGATGTACCGAAACATTAATTTAGAGCTCTTGGAATACAATTACCTTACGACTAACATTAAAGAAATAGCAGAGAAATGAAGGGGGCATTAAAGGGGTAACAGCCCTGAACTACTGTATGAGCTGGAAGTTATCAATAGATTATTGTTGAGACAATGATCGATCGTTGCAGTCCTAACGGACTCTGGTACTGTACTTGAACTGTAAATGGTGGTGTAAAGCAGTGGTTCTCAACCTGTGGGTCGGGACCCCCGGAGGGGTCCCCAAATTATCTTGGGGGGGTCCCCAGATGATTAACTTAATGTGCAACATTGTTTTCTCACTCAACAGTAAACAAACCAACATAAAGTTGAAGTGTATAGAGGGTATCTGCACATTTCTAAAGTGACAATTTAAGTACTTTTTTAACCTCTAAAATGAAAAATTAAACATTGGCCAAATTGTCAAATATATAGAGGCAGAAATTGTGAAAATAGAAGATCTACATGCTCACAACGCCTCGCAACGCGAGCCGTTGTGAGCATGTAGATCTGCTATTTTCACAATAGAACCATGTTATACAAAATGTAATGCCTCAACTCTTAGTGCTCGTCAGGGTGGGGGGTCCCCAGTTAAAATAAGATTATTTTGGGGGTCGCGGCCCGAAAAGTTTGAGAACCACTGAAGTAGCTAAGTACATTTACTCAAGTACTGTACTTAAAGGAGCATGAAACACAAAATCACTTTTTCTATAAATATATATTATATCAATGAGTCACTTGTGATAGGGAGCAGTGATATGGTTCAATTTGCCCATAGGCTTGGGGATTCAGAGCTTTCTGCTGTCTCTGTAGCTATTTCTGTGTACTTCCAGTTTCTAGGTCCAAAAGAAATCTTTCGCGCCACTCATTAAATATTAGCTATCACTGTTCTGTGGTGTAACGTGACGTAGGCATATCTAATTAATATTAACGTTTGTTTAATATAGAGTTGTATCAAGGGGGGGGGCGTGGTTTCACTGTATGCTTGTTTCTGCCAGAGAGAAGAGCAGGCTCTGTCAACAGACAGTTACACTGTGTGGTGCCTGTGTTATTTTCCGTGTAGTGTAGCCTGTGTGTGTGTGTGTGTGTGTGTGTGTGTGTGTGTGTGTGTGTGTGTGTGTGTGTGTGTTTGCGTGCGTGTCGTAACAGTGCACGCACACACACACAACGTCCACACACGGAAAATAGCAGATCTACAAGCTCACAACGCGTCGCTTTCGCGACGCGTTGTGAGCTTGTATATCGGCTATGTATGTAGCCTAGCTAATAGCCGTAGAGCCGAAACCAACGTGTTTACATGAGAAGCTATTGCTGCTACGGCTGTTAGCTAGGCTACATAGCTACATAGCTAATATACAAGCTCACAACGAGCTTGTAGATCTGCTAGTTTTCGTGTGTGGACGATGTGTGTGTGCGCGCACTGTCACGACACACACACACACACACACACACACACACACACACACACACACACACACACACTACACACTACACACTACACACTACACAGCAAATAGCTATAGCGCCAGCCTAGGGTCCATTCTTCACTGGTTCCGTGGTCCAGAGCTGGAGAAAGTTTGTCCATGGATACAAGCTCAGACAGCTTGTTTGTAAAATACTTCCCCATTATAATTGGTTATAGAACATGGAGTTGCCGAATCTTTATACTTTTTACACCTCCAATGGCTGGTTTTAAAAAATGTTTCCGAAATGGAAAAGCACTGCAGACAGCCAACTGCTGACAGCTTCGGTCTGTCTCTCTCTGATAGAAGACGCATTACTCCGCCCCCTCCCCCCACAATGGCAGATAAAAAAGGAGGATGAAACCCCGCCTCTAATTTGTTTTATCAGACTTGAGAATATGAAAAGATTTCTAAAATGTAGGCGTGGTTTCATCCTCCTTTAAGTACACATTTTTGGATTTTCTTTTACTTTACTGAAGTATTTCCAGTTTTCAGTACTTTTACTTCTACTCCACTACATCTCAGAGGCAAATATTGTACTTAACTTTGTAGATTTTGATTATTATTACAAAACATGTATAAACCACTTCAGTTCAGCCCTATATACATTTCGGCATTTGAAGATGGGCGATCCAGAGGTGAGATGTGCTTGTAGATGTGATAGTTTCTAAATATTTTTATACAATTTATGCATTTGCAAACGTCATCATTCAATCATTTCTGTGTTTCGTACTTAAAGTGCGTTTTTAATGCCAATACTTTTGTACTTTTGTTCTAGCTCAGGAGGCATGAACCCAGGAGGCCATTTGGCTCCTGTCGATGTTTTGCAGAAAGGACTGGTCTAGCGAAGCAAGTTCTGTTTTGATCACGATCTTTCAAAAAAACTAATCAATCGATCCTTCATCTTTGTGGAAGCATTTCTTTTTTTTCCATTATAGTGGACTCGGACGGGTCGATGGAAAGATAGCTGAAAGAGAAGGCATGGCATGGAGGGAAATAATAATTTGAGAGAGAGAGAGAGATGAGAGAGAGAGATGAGAGAGAGATGAGAGAAAGAGATTTCCTGCAGTGCAGCGGTTTGCAAAGTTGAGAAGTTACAGGGTTCTAACTGAGTGTGTAGAAATCTATTTCACAGCTTAGATTGAGGTTCCAGAGACTGTATGAAATGAAGGTCCGGCAGAAACTGTCAGGCAAAAACCACTCGTCTCCATATTTTAACTTTGTGTTTTTGAAACGGTGAAAGCCGCTTCCAAGGAGTGGCTTTGTCTGTCCCGTACCTGTTTTTTTGAGGATTCCCAAAGATTCTCAAGGAGTGAGAATGTCTGTCCCGTACATGTCCCGTGCATGCAGAATCGAGGATTGGTCAAGCTTCACATGACAATTTGGCCCTCCAGACATTCAGAATTCATAGAAAATATAGAACTAAAGCACATAGAAAGTATAGATCTAGAACACAGAATGTATAGATCTAGAACACAGATTTCATAGCTCTAGAACAAGATTCACCGCTTCACTTCGAACCGAGGTTTTTAATGATTAGTATTTTATTCGTTTTTTCACATTTTAAAACACACAACAACCACAGACATGTACATGAACACAACAATGGTTAAAATAAAAGACAGACAGACAAAAACACAAAACAAAAAAGAGAAAAAAGGTTCAAGCGCACAGGAGCAATACGGACCACAGCCAAACCAACAAGATACTTGACACGTTTTCTAGCAGGCACGTGCACACATAGACATCTATTGGGGCTTGAGCCCCTGCCCTTTTATCCGTCTGTAAAATGTGCCCTCTCCAGACCATGAATGCAGTTTTTACTATGGTAAAAGAAATGCAAATGCCACCTTTCCATGCTATACCTGAAGGCAGCATTGGAGATAATTAATTGCCTTGTCCAAACTCTCCTGAACTTGATTCCAGCATATTATGTTGAAAGAATTGCCCTCTCTGTGTAGAAATCAAGCATAAAAAATAGCCAACCTCAAAGCTCGGAGGTCTGCTATTTTCGATATTTTCACCAAAAGGCCCTCTGCCTTTAACATTCTCTGCACGCCCCTGTTTTCCAGTAGGCATATCTCACTCATGAGCGGGGAATGCCTCACAGTCCCTACGCGTGAAGGGGATAGTGCCCCCATTTCAGCTCATAGAAGTCCATATTTTAACTTTGTGTTACATTCTTTTTCCTTTCCTAAATCAACGCCCATTGCCTGATCACAGCGTCACACGAAAGCATCAATGGTGGCGCGGTCTGCAAGCTCTCTCGCGCCACGCTTCCAGCCTTTTCTATCGCTGAACGTGAATCCTGAAAAGAGAGATAGAGAGAGAGGATGGAACGAGGGATTATGGTGGAACGGAGAGAGAGAGAGGTGAAGAAGGGTTGAAGGATAGAGATGAGGGCGGCTGCTGGATGGAGGGGGGGGGGGCAGAGGGGTGGGGGGTGGGGGGGTTGAGGAAACGAGAAGATGGGGTCTTTTGGGAGAGAGCAGTGATAACACCAGGGATTAAGAGAGATGGAGAGGCAAAAGGATGAACAAGGGATGAAAGGAGAGGAGACGGGGAGAGAGAGAGAGAGAGAGAGAGAGGACGAACAATGCTGATAAAGAAAGTGATTCGCCGGAGCAGAGTGTGAAGGAGAAAACACGCTGACGGTCAGCGTTGCCATGTCTGCACATTATAAGCGACTGTTTTTAAAGGGGAGCACACACTGGACGTGGGCGCTATCGACCCACGTGAAGAGCCGCGCGGTAACCCCAACTGGATGCGGCGCGTTGCCACACAGTACATCCATTTCCCCCAGTGGGGAGAACCATGCATGGGAGAACATGTTCACCGCGCGGCAACGCTGGAAAAATAGAACAGCGGCGCATCGGCACGGCAGACCCGCGGCTGCGCGTGTCTGACGGCGCCGGTGTGGGTTAGTTCATTGAAAATAACGGGGCTGTATTTTTTGACGCGCCGCTTCCGCGCCGCCTCCACGCCGCCTCCGCGCCGCCTCCACGCCGCCTCCGCGTCCAGAGTGTGTTCCTCTTTAAATGTAGTTACCTTTTTAGGGTCTTGTTTACAAAACCAATGTCAAAGACCCCCACATTAATATGTATTTGTCTGCGGACGCCCCACCATCTGAAAATATGTTGTACCAGGGACCCCTGTGTTAAAATGTAAATAAAAAAATCTGAATGTTTGACTTTTTTCAATATTTTATGCAAAATAGCAGATCTACACGTTCATAGCGACGAGTTGTGAGCCAGTAGATCACAGGTTTAAATGTTACTCGTGTGGCCTAAATAGTCGCTTCTTTTGGGCTTTTTTTATGGGCTTTTTTTTATGGACCTGGCGACTTATTTCTCTCGCAGAATCTGGCAACGAAAGTTGCCAGAGTGTGAACAAGTGTGTGTGTGTGTGTGTGTGTGTGTGTGTGTGTGTGTGTGTGTGGGGGGGGGGGGGGGGGGGGTTAGAGGGGAGAAGAGGAGAACACAGGGGAGGGGGGATAAGAAAAGGATAAAGGATGGAGGGATCGTGAAAGAGATCAGAAGGAGGACAAGAAAGACTTCGCCACGAGTGACATGAGGAGAGAGAGGGGGGGGGGGGGGGGTGGAGAGATTGGAGTAAAAGTATCAATACTTCAATGTAGAAATATCCTGTAAAACAGGGGTGTCCAACGTTTTCAGGCCAAAGACCCCTTAGCTGAGAGAGAGATGGAGCAGGGACCCCCCACTACATATTGTATAAATGTGTGATGGATATTTTCATCGATTTCATAGATAGATTCATAGACGTGTTTGACAATACTGTCATCAATCTATTTTGGATTCATGTCAATGTGTATTTTCAGATATTTAACCACTTAAATCGTCAATATTTTGTAAACTTGACCTTTCACTATATACTTGGTCTGCTCTTTTTTTTACCTCTACACCAAACCTATTTGGCAAAAATAGCCGATCTACAAGCTCTGCGAGGCTTTGAGAGCTTGTAGATCTGGTATTTTTGTTTAAAGTTCTCCACGGAATAGGGATGAATTTAAAAGAATTATTCCATCACACAAGGATTTGGCGGCCCCCCTGTAGTAACTCTAAGGACCCCCTAGGGGTCCCGGACCCCCTGTTGAAGACCCTTGCTGTAAAAGTCTGGAATTCAAAATGTACGTATGAGTAAAAGTACAACATATCAAAATCTACTTAAAGTATCAAAAGTAGAAAGTTCATTAGTGGTTAAAATGATTGTGACGCTATATTAACTGATTTTGCTGGGGCATATGTCTGTCTGTCTGTCTGTCTGTCTGTCTGTCTGTCTGTCTGTTGGTCTCTGTGTTGTGTCTCTCGTCTTGCACTCTGAACCTGTTAGTCTTATATGTACTGTACTGTAGGCACTGGTAGGTAGGGTATATGTGTTGTATTGTATGTACAGTACTGTATGTAGAAATTGAAATTATTTTCTCAGCATTAACACTCCGACCCGGGACTTATTTCAACAAATTAGACGTTATACTAACCATTAAAACTGGAAAGCATCCTTTTCATTTTAGATTTTAGCTATGGAGTCGAGTGGAAACCTCGATTATGTTCAAAACTCATATTTTTCAGCATTCAAATTCAAAAGTAGTAAAAGTAGCAGATCTAGAGCTCAAAACGCGCCGCTTCATCCGCATCGGGGAGAGACATAGAGCGTATCCTGAAGCTTTAGTTCAACCAGGAGTGTGCACGAAAATGTGTGGATTATCAGTTCAATTTAATACATCACTATTTGCGCTATTTTTGCCTCAGGTGTGTCAGTTTTCAAGCTCAGTGATTTTAAGGGCTTTCCGACCCCACTGGAATATAGATGAGACATTCACATGCTCACCAGTGTTGCCATCTGCTTATTCTAAATGACTTTGGGCTTGTTTCTCTGTAAAGTCGCTAGTAAATATTGGTACAGTATATGGGTTGCTTATTTTCTGGGCTTGTTTCTAAAATGTACAGTAGTTGCTTTCGGGCTTTTCTTCCTAATGTTGTTTAAACTCGTGTTTCTCAAAGAAGCTCAAGCTCGGTGATTTTATAGAAAACATACAAGAAAACAAGTGTATGTAACAAGTGTTTTCTTTTCCTATAGCCTATCAATTGAATTACTCTCCAAATGAATGATATGTTTCTTTTTTCTTTGGGGTTCATCTGTTCACTGTCTAGACTAGAGAGAAACATATTTTTACAAAGGAAAATTAGAGTACACTGAATCAAGCCCGGAATCCAGACTGATTCGCTCCATTCGGCAGTTTTTTTCCCCACTGTGCCTCTCTGGAAATGAGGTGCATGGTCCATCAGTTAGCAACGGTAATCAAGTTGTGAAGTCTTTATGGTTTGCTGTTACACTCATGCATAAATATTACAGTAGTCTGTGGTGAATGTCTGCTAGACTCTTCACAAGTGCGCACACACAGAAACATACATACAAAAAAGCAAGCAAACTAACAAACGCGCGCGCGCGCGCGCGCGCACACACACACACACACACACACACACACACACACACACACACACACACACACACACATACACACACACATACACACTCTAACTCTAAGGATAATTAAGCTCTCTATACAGTACTACCGGTATGCATATATATTTAGATACAGTGAAGTAGAGTGTCCTTGGATTATACTTTATGCAAACTCACAATAAAGTACCGTAAGCAACATATTTACATATTTTACATGTCATTTACATGAACATCCCATGGACATAAAAGGTTATTATGAACCAGCATATAATAAATGATGCACAGCTTGCAGGGCTTGTTCAGGCAGGTAGAAACCATACAGTATACTTTAGTTGTTTGCAATTACGTGTATCACTTTGTTTTTCTTAAGTAACTGCACCACTGACTGCATGTTGGTACAGTATGTGCTTATTTGCATGTCGGGGGGGGGGGGGGGGGGGTTGATACTAGAGGTACGGGCCGCTACGTGGCCCTCACACTTATGTCGCACAGCCGATCCGACAAAAATGTCTGAGTCATGGTATCTACAGCTATGGGTATCCATAATTGTTGCGACCGTAGGTCGCAGTTACTTGCACACTATCCAAACCTCCACCGGCTGTCCCTCCGTCACTCCCTCTGTCACACGTCACACGTCACACTTTTGCCCTGCTCATATCTCTGCAACCGTTGCCCCGATCCATGCCAGATTTTGCACACACACTCCTTGCCTGCCAAACTACAACCTCCAAGGACCCCCGGAGTTTCGGGGACCCCCAGGTCCCTGGGGGACCCCCAGGTGTAAAAAATTACCAAATGTGCAAAAATGACCAAATGACCACCCCAACGGGGCTGCTCACGGGGCATTCCCGGGGACCACCCACTCCTGGTGCTCCAGAACGGATGCAAAAGTGGTGGCGCCCCCAGTGGAGGACCCCCTGCCACTGCAGCTCACATAAAATGCCGTAACTCGGGCTAGGAGCGACCGGGAGAGCCGGGGCCGGTACCTATTCGTCCGCCTTGGCGGCGAGGAGACCCCACCCCTCATTTCTCACATGGCCCTCTAGCGCCACCATGAGGCCGATTCAGATTTTGCCCTAAAATCACGAAAATCACTACACAGTATGTCTACACTCATGTCAACAACATGGATCAGGAAGATTTTGGAAAAACACATTTTTGCTCTATTTATGGAGATAAGCGACCAACGGTCGCTTATCTCCCGATTAGGGAGTCTTACTGGTTGTATCCTTATCTGTATTTGTGCCCATAACCTTATCTGCGGTTCTGGACAACTGGAAAGGCAAACTACTCGACGGCGGGCACCACATTCACTTCCTTGCCGCTGCGCCGGCCGAGTTTGAAGTCGGTCGGTCCCATACGTGACCATATTCTGGACATAGTGGTCAGATCTGTGGCTCGGGACAACCGGAACTCTGAATCTGCCAGTCCTTGTCCCTTTTATGCCCATGTATGGAGATGGCTGATGTCATCAGTATACCGGTATGCCCATATATACTGTATGGGCATGGGCATGAAGAGAAGGCATATTTTATAGGATCAGCTTCAGGTCATAATGGAGGTGTTCTAATTGTGCCGAGTGGGAAGTAATATGTAGCAAAGCCAGAGCGGCGTTTAATATTCTCGCCTGTGTTTTACGTACAAGCAAACAACAGAACAATTGAAAATGCTGAATGACGGCGGGATATCCGTGGCTGTCCCACAGAGGTGGGCACACTTTTCAGGGCCCCTGAAGTGACTGCCCAGACGTCTGACTTATTCAACTTATTTGCATAAATCTCTTAATTATGTTTACCATCGAATGAATTCCAACGGAGCCTCATTTCAAAGCTCCACGCTTGCTCCCTGACTGCACACAAAATCCACTTCACTGGCATGAGAATGGTCATAGCACGTCTAAGAGGCACGCAGGGAAAGGCCGCTAATGATGTCTCGATGGCCGCGTGGGCCTGAAGATGGTGACTGAAGATGCACTGGACACACAGGTCTTTCTTTGGTCTGTTTTTTTGTGCTGGAACAGCAGGCCTGCCAATTATCTGTGTGGGTGTGTGGGTGTGTGTTTGTGTGAGTGTGTGTGTGGGAGAGAGCGAAGTGGACAACAGCAATACAAACTAGAAAAGATAAGGCTGTCACAATTATTACATAATTGTCTAATCTCAATTATTTGACATAATCACAATTATTTTGTCATAATCGTCATAATCGTTTTCAAACATTTTCAAAAATAGTGGAAATAGCCGATCTACAAGCTTTGTGAGCTTGTAGATCTGCTATTTCCACTATCAATGTTCTTTCTAAGTGTAAAGTTGTCAAATATGTAAGTAATTTGTTTGTATATTTAGGTTATGTGTCATATCTGCCATGTGCAACTTCAAAGCCTACAAGCCAAACAGAAATGTAATTGTCAACGACAGAAACACAATTAAATCGTTAATCGCAATCATTTGAGTGACAATTAATCGTCATTAATTGTCACGTCAAAATATCTTAATCGTGACAGCCCTAATTGCGAGTGTGGTTGCCAACTGTATGTTTTGTAGCCAAAAATGTTTTTGAAACTTGACTAATCCTCGAACTACTACCACTGCCACTCCCTAATGAACTCAATAAAAACCCACAATCGACTCACTATATGTAGTGTAGGACCTTTTTCTAGCACCACTCCTTCAATGAAATTAATGCACTGCCTATTTATACCAAGTTTTCATATTGTGACCAAATTGAACTCAATGGACTCGTCACGAGTCACCGAGAATGCTGCTTCCTGATTGGCTAAAAGTTGACCATAATAAAAAACGGACAGGAACAATAGTCTGGTTTTCCCTACTGGCAACCACACTAATGATTGTTTATAATTATAAAATATCTCTGCTGTCGGGCCGAAACCTCCCAACTCCAAAATGTTCATTTTCGGGAAACTTAGCTCAAGTGGAGTTAGGAGGTTTTGTCCCAAGCACTTTTTACTACTTTCCATTTGTTCAATATTATTTTAACCAAGACTCAGATGTAAAGGGTGTTCAATAGCCCCGACTCATGCCAAAAAATCAAAAAACTAAAAAATGGAGTTAAGAGGTTTTGGCCAGACAGTGACACTGTAAACCATGTCACAGCGTCAAACGTGTCTTATCATTGGCTTAATCTTTTCTACTTAAAGCATATTAACAACTTGTCCAGTAGATGTTGGATGTCATCCAGAGGCTACATACAGTAGTTACATGCCCTTCCCTTCGTGGTGTTTTCAGCTGTGTCTTCTTTACAAACACAGCACTTTCCTCAGGAATGCCCCTTCGCCTAGCACCAGCAAGCTGCTGTTCATCTGCATCCACACACCCAAGAGAGTTTAAGCTGTATTCTCTCTCTTTTTGATGGTGCCACGCTGACGCATGATTGCTTTGCAGTAGAGCTGCTCATCAAAGGTTATGCTTGTGTGTGTGTACTTGCACATGAGATGCATAATATGGAAAAGTGGCTCAGAATTACAGCAGAAGGAAATGGCAGCAATATGAAAATATAGTCATTTTAGATTAGTGCATTGGCTATGAAATAAATAGCAGATCTACAAGCTTGTACATCTTTAGCGTTAGTTTATACAGTAATAGAATAGATATTTATTGTCATTGGCACAAGTACAACGAAATTAAAAGTGCCAAACGATCAGTGCATCACTAAAATCACTCAAAAATATATCTAAAACAATAAAACAAAACAAACACAGAACCATACTTCCCATCATTGCACAACCCCTATTGCACTTAGCATGCACAGCATAGACAAACAAACATGTAAATAAAAGCAGATGTTATTGCACAAACTCATATTGCACTTAACCCAAACAGCACCATCAAACATGTATGTTCATCAGATCAACGTTTCTTAGCAGCATTCAGTGTAACTACCACTGCAGGATAGAAGCTGTTACTAAACCTGGTTGTTCCTGACTTTATCGATCTGTACCTTCTGCCTGATGGCATCAGATCAGAGGACACAAGTCTCGCCTCTCCAGCTGTAATCAGCTGTCAGTCAGCTCTTTTCCTATTCCTCATTCACAGTCACACACATTACATCACACTGTCGCTCAGTAAGGGAGGCTCCTTTAAATACGGCTTGCATTCACTAGCTCTGCTTGTCTTAGATCCACTTAGCTGCTTCCTCCACTCCAGCCTCCACCATTGTTCAGAATCTGGCTTAGGCTCAATTTTTTGTGATTTACGTCTGTTAATTCGAGCTTATATGTCAATGTATTGCGAGTGTGTTGCTATTGTATCCCTGTGGGGGTTTTGCTTAGCGTTCCCTGATTTTGTATTGCAAGCTGCTTAAACAACATTCAGGGAACATCTCCGAACACGGAGCCTTTTAACTGCATTCCATTTATGCAATTAATGGTTAAATCTACTTTGGCGTGAGTGTTCCTGGCTAAAATCTACTCTTCTGGGGGTCACTGGCACAGAACATTTTCAGATGGGGGTCCGTGGCCAAATGCATATCATTTCTGAGGGTCCTTGGCATGAATAATTTTTTGAGAACTCATGATTTAGATGGCTCAGGTCTCATTGGGTTAAGCAATGATGAAAACTTAGCCAAAAATAATCTTCTGAGATGAGAACATGGCTAGAACACATATAAAGGGGTTAAATATTATGACTGAATAGGTCGTCTGCCTTTACCCAGAGGTGTTATCTTAATTAACAATATCAGTTTTGGCCCCCTTGGCTAATGTTTAAACCAGCCTCTGTCCGTCCACATCATTTGGGAGAATGATCTTTTAGTTTTTATGCTCCATATATGGTCCTGGGATCAGCTCCAGAATGACGTTATACATCGTGCACTTAAGTTAAATCCCTTTGGATGATATTAAAAGTATACTTTCCGTGTTGTGTTAGATTTTAACCACTTTAACCATGCTTTAGCTATTTAAAAAAAATGCAGATCTACAAGCTCACAGTGCAAGCTTTTAGGTCTGCTATTTTTAAAAGATTTCGAACATTCTTGCAAATCTTTAAATGTATATATATTTTGTAAAGTTAACGTTTGTAACGCAATGTTGTTGTAATCCGTTGCTTTCTTGGCCAGGGTTCCGTGCTAAAGGAGTAGCCTGGGACCAGTAGCATTTTGGGGTTATGATCCGGTCTGGAGCAGAAACGACCTACCGGTACGTCATGTTGTAGACCTCAGACAGACTACACTTTGGACAGAACTATCAAACCGTAAACGGTTTTAACCCCAAATAATTCCCTGTGCTCAATGGCATAATTTTAGGGCCTACCCAAATGAAACCCTTGATGAGGCGTAGTTTTGTGTATTTTTGGAAAAGTTTGTTCTTTTAGTCCAACTCGTAGTGTCTGGCAAAAGACTACACTTCTCTAGCATTTAAATAGGGATTGGGGGACCAACACGCCTGTTGCCCGTTTAGACCCGTTTAAAATGGATACCAGGCTTTCCTTTCTTGGAAAGCCTGGTGTCACGAGGTTACCAAAGGAGATTTTAAAGTGAGGCCAAGCCATAGATATAATGGCCACAAAAAAGGTGGACTAAAACTTGACTAATGAAATATTTCACCAAGTATAGAACATAATGTGAACCAAAATTAGGAGCATTCTACACTAGCCCATAGTGACAATGTCCACCAAGGGTTTTGCGTCTATCGCTGCAGCGGTTTGCAAGAAAAGCATGCACACAGACACACAGATGGACCAGGGGCCGCTCTCCATTCTGACATGCTGCCATTTCGACATTGACTTCTAATTGTCTGAGTGGCGGCACTTCCACAGAGGTTAGGGTTAGGGTTAGGTATAGAGTTAGTGTCGGAATGGGGGAATGAACCTGAGCCAAACTCTTATAGTCACAACAATAACCCTCTAATGAGATGTACCGTTACCGTTTTTTCCCTTCCTGATACCGATTCCGATAACCATAACTTAACGTGTCGTCCAATACCGAGGGGCCATTCTATCCAGTACCAGAGTTTACTTTTAAATAAATGTCAAAGTGGGGTCCAGGGACTCTCAGGGTAACTCTTGAGAGTGTACAAATGGAAACCTTGGACCCTTAGTTCCATTTGTCCAACCTCAGCGTTAAATTAAATAATTTGAGAACCACCGCTCTTGGAATACGTAAAAATCCTAGTTGAAGTGCAGCTCCAAGTTAGTAACTTGACATACTTAATTTTACGGGGGAATATTTACATATTCACGTACCGTAATGTGACATAAATGTAAGGTAAGCTGTAAGTAAATGTAATTAATGGGTGCCGTGGATGAAAACATTGTTTGAGAACCAGTGCTATGGAGGTTCTCACTGTACTGTATGTCTGGCCGGGGTGTGTGAAGTGGTGTTTGTGAGGAGGAGGAGGAGGAGGAGGAGGAGGAGGAGAGAGGAGGAAGGCTTTGATTCTGCAGTGGCACGCTGCGATATGCTGGAATGCGGATGTGCTAATGATCTGTTGGAATGCGGATGTGTTAACCATCCGCAGCGGAACCGACCGGGGGAGAGACATTTTCTGCTGACGGCTTCGCAAGTCCTCTGGTGACCCACACACTACAGTATGCTAATGCAATGGTACCCCCCCCCCCCCCCTCTCTCTCTCCCCCTCCATCTGCCTCACCATCACCCTCTTCACTGTGTAAATACTGTAGTGAAAAAAAAGGGTAAACGCTGCGTTTATATGCCGCCTTTATCCAAAGCACTTTACAATGTGCATACAGTAGCATTATCCCATCCACACACACACATTCACCCACACACACAACAGAGGGGAAAAAACAGGCATGTAAGGCAAAAGTCTGCTCAACAGGAGCAGTTAGGGGGGGGTTCAGTGTTGTTTTGCTCAAAGATATTTAAAGGGATCCCTAGGCTAATAAGACAAATATGCCTTAATACATTATAATTGTCCTCTATAACTACAATGTAAAATTAAAAACACCTCAATTATTTTATTTCTTCTAGAGAGAGCTAATCTTTCGCTCAATAGGGGAAATGCCCGTCGCAAGTTGATGATGTCATAAATGTCATGTGTGATCTATCCCCATGGAATTTATGGCATGCATGTGGAAATAAAAACAAATGTAATGTAATACCTATGGTTAATATGAGCATCAAATCGATATTTCAAATGTGTTTGTGTTTTTTTGTTTTTGCACATGCCATAAATAGATCACACATGACATTTATGACATCATCAACGTGCGACTTACGCATTTCCCCTATGGAGCGAAAGATTAACTATTTCTGGAAGATTTTACATTGTAGTTATAGAGGACAATTATAATTGCAGGGGTCTTCAACGTTTTCAGGCCGGGGACCCCCAAACTGATGGGGAGATGGAGCAGGGACCCCCTACCACCTCGTAGGGTGGGGGGGTCGGGGCTACGACATATTTTTTATTTTAAACAAGTACAAGTTACAGCGAGCAGGGTGGGCCCGGCCGTACCACTACCATTTCTAAACATACTACTTATTAACTGAGAACAAATGTCAATAATATCAACAATCTGTCAATTGCATAGTAATCATGTATTCAAGCTATTCAAAATGGATAGAATCATGATTTATTTTTTAACATAAATGTGGAAAATGGCAAAAAGAAAAAAACATTTTTGGATTTTTTTTTTTTTATCAAGCAATAATTTCGCGGACCCCCTGCAGTACCTCCGCGGACCCCCTAGGGGTTACGGACCCCCTGTTGAAGACCCCTTAAGGCATATTTGTCGTATTAGCCAGGGATCCTTTTAACCCTTTTCGTGTTTTTACCCTTCAGGCCGGGAACACATTTTTGTGTTGTTGTTACAGTATACAGCAACACAATTGTTTTGTAATTTTTGAAATAAATATTTGAAGTTTTTCTGAAAACATACGGCAGGTCACAGGCTTTAGAAGGCATTTTTAGAATTGGCATAAGACCTAAGGCTGATTCTATCAGTTTTCTGATAAACCTATGTTGCTATAACAGTACGTGGTTCTCAAACTTTTTCAAGAACCCCCAACATGTAGCCTATTTGGCCACCAACCCCCATCTCAAAATATTTTGTGCCAGCAAAGATTTGAGTAAAGAAGAATGTATTCAAAGATTAGCAAAGATTTTGAAGATTTTTCCAAAAAATAGCGCAAAGTGACACGCTGTGAGCTTCTAAATCTGCCATGTTTGAATAGCCAACCAATGTGCTACAGCTACAGTATACATACTGCATAGCTAAAATGTAAACGGACACAGATGCTTTCCTGGTTTTGAATGGGCTAATCGACACTAAGCCAGCGTGAGCCAGGGATCAGAACGGGATCCTTTTCCGATTCCGATGTGGGCGACCTGAGCCTCTGCAGCCACGTTCACTGCTGCTATGATGCACTGTACACTGTGATTTCGTCGACTAAAACTATGACGAAAAATGTTTGTCGACTGCGTTTATTTCACTGACGAAAACTAAATAAAAACTAAGCTGTGATGACTAAAACTAAATATATTGACAGTTTCGTCAACAAAATAAAAACTAGACTAAAACGTTAGAGAGGGACTAGTGGAGAAGAGAGTCATTTTATGTTTGGTTGCTCTCAGGTGTTGCATGCTGAAAATAGCCGATCTACAAGCTCACAACGTTGTGAGCTTGGCTATTTGGCTATTTTCAAACAAATCTTGGGGGAAAGAAATGAATATTTTCCGAAACATTTGAACAACACAAATCTGGTACGGGGGTGTATTTTTAGATGGGGGCGGGGTTCCGTGGACAAATACATATTCATTTGGGGGTCCTTGACATGAAAATGAGACCCACTGGTTTACCACTGGTTTAAACAACATTTAGGAAGCAAAGCCCCAAATAAGCAACTACACTTTAGAAACAACCAGCCACCAGCTCAGGTTGTGACTGTGAGCTTTTAGATTGGCTGTTTTCACTAGTTTGGGTCCCGGGCAAATGTCTAATTTCGCTTTTAAGTCTCGACCTGAAATGTTTGTGAACCACTGCTGTATAAAGCAACAAGAACCCCAAAAGGGGTTCCTGTCCTGAATGGGTTAACCAAAGCAAATCACTTACCCTGGCTTTAATTAACTTAATGTAATTTCAGTTTTACAGTGGATTTTCCCTTTAGTAATGCTCAGCACAGTGAGCTTTAAATGAACATTAAACATGCAGCAGACTTAAATCTTTATTAAATATTTAATGTGTGTTGGCTTGAAGGATTCAGGGGGAAAGCTGAACAGCAATATCTGCAATAGCCTAATTTACTAGTCATAATCATTTTATGTGGCTGACTGTTACGGCCAAATTACCCCAGCGCATAATGATATTATTAGAAAAATGAACAATTGTGTACTTTTTGAACAGGGGACTTCTACTTGTAACAGAGTATATCTACATTGTAGTATTGATACTTGATACTGATACTTAAAGGACAACTTTGTTTTTTTACAACAAGGGTTCATATTTTAGTTTGTATTTAGAGAAAATAAATAGTGAGTGTTAAAATGTTTTCATTTATTTATTTCTATCGTTTTAGCACGTTTGGCATGCTAAAATGAGGGGGCATGTGTACAAGTGGCTAAATATGTATTTTTAGACACAATAAGCCTGCAATGTCTTTATTGCTATTTACAGTAACCCCATAAGTCACATCTGCCCATGAAAGATTGCAGTGCATCTTGGGAATGGGCTTATTCTGTGTAAAAAAAAGACATATTTAGCCACTTGTACGCATGCCCCCAGCCACTGAAATCTAAATAATTAAAATCTCTAAAACGATAGAAAGGAGTAAATGAAAACATTTTAACTCTCATCTTTTATATTCTTTAATTACAATCTAAAATATGAACCCTTGTTGTAAAAAAAACTAAAGTTGTCCTTTAAGTAAAACATGTGAGTACTACTTTCATCCTGGGCTTGAGAGGTCGGAATGGTTCATGATATCGCACAAGATCAGAAGATGCATTTCAGCCCTGAACCGTTCAATGCTTTACAAGGCCGACGGTAGTATTTTGAAATCGATTCTCTGACATTCAAAGGGAGCCAGCCGAAGGATTTAAGCACTTTGTTGATGTGCCTCCACTTTCTTGGTATTAGCAAGGACTCGAGCAGCGGCTTTCTGAATCAACTGCAGTCGCCTGATCGATTTCTTTTAGGAGACCTGTAAAGACCTGTTACAGTTGAAAGGTTTTTTTTTTCTAAATCCTCTTTGGACATAAGTCCTTTAATCCGTGATATGTTATTATCAAGGTTGATTGATTTGGATCGACCATTTCCACTATTTTTGAAAACGCGTGGCCAGCTTATTTTGACTATAGACACCAGTCATTGTCACTCATTTCTTAGTATATTTAAGTTATAATGTCATATCCACCTTGAACCCTTTTAGTTTACAAAAGCTTAAAAGGCAAACAGAAATCATTATATAATGTTACAGTATGTTCCTGTGTGCAACTATAATATTCTATGATGGTGACAGGCAGCCCTGGTCATAACTCTATATCCACGCAGTGCAGGCTACTGTTTGTGCTGTGAGCATATTTCAATCATGAATGTGTCCATGTGGCCATGATGTGTTTGTTGCTGCGTGCAGATTCCAGTCACGGGCTCATCCGCTCAGCCTTCCTCCCAGGGGCGTCACAAGGGGTAGGAAAGTGGGACTGAGTTACCAGGGCCCAAGGTGGAGGGGCCCTATAGTAACTTTAGCTATTGAAAAATAGCAGATCTCCAAGCTCACAGCGCGGCATACATATCATCTTGGGGGTCCTTCACATGAAAACGTTTGAGCACCACTGACATAGAAACATACGTTTCTTGCACACATTTTCACGATTTTTCAAAAATAGCAGATCTACAAGCTCACAGCGCGCTGTGAGCTTGTATATCTGCTATTTTTCAATAGTTAACATTCATGGGGGGCCCGCAGTGAATCCTTGTACCCAGGGCCCAGAATTTGGTGTGACGCTCCTGCTTCCTCCCACCACTAGCTGTGACTCCCACTGCTTCTCCTCACTGGTGCCAGGCTGGAATGAGATGGTGTTGGAAAAAATACTCACGTTTCTTACTTAAAGGGGGCGGGACACCGGCCGAAATTTTACATTATGATACAGTAGGTCACGTGGTCTTTCTTCAAACGGTTTGAAAAGGAGGTGGGGCCGTATCAGTTATTAGTGAATGTATACTTCGTCGGTGCGGTGCCGCGCACAACGTGATGTGTTGTTGTTAGCTGGTAGCGCCGCACCGCACGGCTATTTTCAAGAGCTATTGTGTGTGTACACACACACACACACACACACACACACACACACACACACACACACACACACACACGCACACACACACAGGCTACCACAGACTTCAGTCCTCCGGAGCTCCGGTGAAGCACTGGAGCACTTTTTAGCAGAGATGGCTGCTAAAAAGTGGTCCGGAGCTCCGGTGAAGCACTGGAGCACTTTTTAGCAGAGATGGCTGCTAAAAAGTGGTCTGTGCTGCGGAGGACCCTCGTTCTAATCTCTGACACCTTTTTGTTAGAAGACTTGTACCCTGTACGCGGTTAGGGGGGATTCTATAGCAGATTATACCAAATTTTTACCCCTAGAACTGCTTGTTTTAAAATTCGTTTTATGAATTGTCGCATTTTCTCCTCGCACAGTTCTGTTGGGGTTGTTTCACTAGATAATACTCAGCGCTCAACTCCGCCCCCTCCCGTCATATTACCCAATCAAATTAATTTAATTCAGTTACTGTACAGAAAGTACTACTTTCAGTACAGTAACTACAATAAATTAATTTGATTGGGTAATTTAACATGACGGTACATGACATCATTAAAAGAATTGGCTAATTTGATAGCCATAATTAGCTGTTTTGGCCGTGTCACGCCCACTTTAAGTAAAAACATCAATACTGCAACGTACAAATACTCTGTTACAGGTAGACCTGCATTCAAACTGTACTTGAGTAAAAGTACAAAAGTATTGACATCAATATGCTTGAAGTACCAAAAGTAAAAGTACTGTTCAAAATGTGTAAAGATGTTTTTGAAAATAGACGATCTATATGCTCACAATGCATCACATTGCGATGTATTGTTAGCTTGTAGATCTGCTATTTTTAAATGGCTGAAATATAGGGCTGAAGTGGCTAGTCTGTTTTGAAATAATAATCAAAATCTACAAAGTAACTAGTAACTTAGGTTTTTCATATCATTGTAGTGGAGTAAAAATACTAGTAAGACACCTGAGGGTGGAATGCGACCTCAGGGTGACATGCGACCTCGCCCTAAAGGGCAAGGTCGCGCCAATTCTTGACTATCTGGCCAACCACAGCGTTTCTCTGACGATTCTAGTTGTTATCATTCTGGGGGGAGTTTGTTCATGTTTTCGTGAGGGTATCAACCCTAGGAGACACGGGGAGAACATGCAAACTCCACACAGAAAGGCCCTATCGCCAACCCCACCTAGGGTGTGAGCGATAGGGCCTAAACATGGAGATGTGGAGAACACTATATATGGAGATAGTCCAGTCCATCATGTCATATGGGACTACCGTCATAGACAGTAGCCATTGTTAGGCCGGAGTCAATGGCTGTCTGTCTGACTGTCTGTACAGGAAGTGATGTCACATGACATACTTTTTATGCCCATATATGAGTCATTCTGTACCACATCTCCATGTTTAGGCCAAACAGGTTCGCTCCATTTCTCCATGTAGGTCCAAATGACCAACGTCGAGCTTGACAAGGAGGATACCGCACATTGTACCTCATCCACCATTTCTTCTCTCTCCTTTTGGTATCTTTATCCTCCTCCTCCTTTTTTTCTTTTTTATTCTTCTCTTTTTTTCACAGCCGCCCCCATATTTACTTTAGAAAATATATATTAAATTCTAAGAACGTTTCGAGTACTAGTTTGATACAAGAGCGAATAAGCGCTACACTTCTGGAATCCTGTGCGTCGACTTAAAGTCGGATCCAGGCCTAATAACTTTATCTAGCCGCCCCCGTTGCCACCTCCTTTTCTTTTCTGAGACACATTGTACCTCATCCACCCTTTCTTCTCTCTCCTTTTGGTATCTTTATCCTCCTCCTCCTTTTTTTGTCTTTCTTAGTCTTGTGTATCCTTCTCTTTTGGCTACTGTCTATGACGGTAGTCCCATATGACATGATGGACTGGACTGGACTATCTCCATATATAGTGTTATCCACATTTCGTGTAGCCGCCCCGTACAGGAAGTGATGTCACAACTCGCTGACATCACACTGACATCACAGGGGTACGGAAGGACACTCAAGCGACACGGTTCTTCAGAGTATATGCGACCTTCGGTCGCAATAATATTTGCCTCTGAGATGTAGTGGAGTAGAAGTAAAAGTACTGAACATCGTGGTAAAAAAAAAAAAAAAAAAATCAACATTGTACTTAAGTAGAGTACTACGGCATTGTTATATATCGGAGGACGATATCACGATAAATACGATAATATCACGTATCGTCCCACGTGTGCGCGTGTGTGTGTGTGTGTGTGTGTGTGTGTGTGTGTAGGTGTGTGTGTGTGTGTGTGTGTGTGTGTGTGTGTGTGTGTGTTTGTGTGTGAGTGTTGGTTAGATTCAGTCAGGCCTACTGTATACCCTGGAATCATCACGTTTTGTCCTCTCGCACCATCATTAAGCCCAGTCACAATTATTACATAATAATCGTCTAATCGCAATTATTTGAGATAATCATAATTATTTGTATAATCGTCATAATCATTTCCAGGCTTTTGTTGTGGCAAAGTGTATTTGTCAAGCTTGGGAGAGAAGACAGAACACTGTATAATTCTGTGCTGAGGGGTTGTGCATTTGTGTGCAGGACACAAAAATAAAAGAATCAATCAATCAATCAATGAAAATACATGTTGAGAAAGGTTCATACATTTTCAAAACAAGTGGAAATCTGAATTGTGTTTTTGAGCGGTGGTCACACCGTCTCCATAGCGTGGCCGTGTGTGTAGGTATGTTTGTGGGTGGGTCTGTATGTAGCCTCAAGCCTGTGTAGTACCTTTTATGACCACACATGTTAAGGGAGGGGCGCTGCTTTCAGGCCAGGCCAGGCCAGGCACACACACACACGCACGCACACACACACGCACACACACACACACACAGGGGGGAAGAGGGGGGGGGGGGGGTTGGTGGGTAAACCACCGCTCAGTTCACACGGGTGTGATTTTTTTGTCATATCTTCCTGTGAAGAAAAAAGAAACAATTACATCGTTAATCTCAAAGATTTGTATGACAGTCCTATACTCTCTGTCTCTCTCTATCTTTCTGTCTCGCTCTCTCTCTCTCCGTCTATCCTGTTTTTTTGTCATATCTGCTCGCGCAACGTTTTTTTTCAAGGCCTAAAAGTACCAATTACATTGTTCATCTCAAAGATTTGTATGACAGTCCACCTGTTTCTCCTGTCCTTGTCCCTTTCCCTTCTTCCCCTCTTCTCTCTCTCTCTCTCTCTCTCTCTCTCTCTCTCTCTCTCTCTCTCTCTCTCTCTCTCTCTCTGTCTATCCCTATATCTCTCTGCCCTATGCATGTCTCCTAGTGTATGTGTCCCTACGAGCGTGTTGAGAAATTAGGAAATCTATTGTCACCAGGAGGAGGAAACTGGACCCCATAAGGGTCCATGTTGTTCCCTTTGAATTGTCAGAACCCTCATGGAAAGTGATTGTCAGAACCCTCATGGAAAGTGACAAGCACACAACGCCTCGCGGCGCGAGGCGTTGTGTGCTTGTAGATCGGCTGTTTTCACTAGTTTAAATCATTTTTTAAATGATAAATACAAAACAAACGGTTTTGGACATGGTTTCCACCCAACAAGGACAAAATATAACTCATGTAATTGGCCCACTGGCTTGTCACTTGTCACTTTTTCCCGGGCTGAATCAGGGGCCCAGCACGTCCCTGGCAGTGTGTGTCATCATCTGTCTCGATCAGGCACGGCCTGTCCTCCTAGCCACCTCAGGAATAATCTCCGGCTTTTTCAAACGAGCGCTCTGGCATGAGAATGGACGAGCGGTACAATCGCCACAAAAGTCACTCTCATACTCTATCTTGACATCTGTAATTATATGCTGGAGAGAGACCGACGTATTGCTTTAGATAACTTTGTGTCACAACCTGCAAATCCCGAGCACCCGACATGGAGTGCCCTTTCAGGAACAATGCCTTTTCTGTGTCATTCGTTAATTATCAACAATATGTAAATTCTGGGGTGTGTGTGCTGGCACGTGCAGAGAATGTTAGAGAGGCAAGGGCTGAAATTTCAGGCATTTTGGTGAACATATCGAAAATAGCAGACCTCCAAGCTCACAACGCGTCACAGGCTATTTTCGGTGCTTGATACCACACTGAACTAAGCATAATCAAGTCAATACTGGAGATGTGGCGTAACGGCATGAATTTCGACACTGAGAGAGGGCAATTCTTTCATCATAAAGCCCGTATCATAGTCGGGTCCGCGGTGGAAGGCTTTACACCGCGGTGTAGTCTTTTCGAGTCTTTTTGAGTCATGAAACTACAACGTTACATCATTCCTCACGGTGGAGAGCTTTCCACTGTGAGTCCCAACACATCTCTCTGTTTTTACTATCAGACAGACAGGCTCTACACCCCATTCACTGATTGGTCAATCTAGACTAGTCAGTCACGGTGAATAGGACTCCACCGTGGCGTACTATGATGGCCTGCACTTATTTTCTGACTTGAGGTGGAGAGCTTTCCACCTCAAATTTGCGGTGGATAGCTCTCCACCGTACACTCTGATACGGGCTTAAGAAGCTGCATTAAAGTTCAGGAGAGTTTGGACAAGGCAATTCTCTTGAATGCCGCCTTCAGCTATGGCATGGAAAGGTGGCATTTGCATTTCTTTCACCATAGTAAAAACTGCATTCATGGTCTGGAGAGGGCACTTTTTACAGACATAAAAGGACTTTGATGTCTATGTGTGCACGTGCCTGTGCGTGTACGTGTGTGTATAGCTTCCAGAGCCATCCTCCTCTCCGGCGACGCTAGACGGGCTTCTCTCCTCCGCTAGGTGCCACAAAAAGGTATCACGAAATGAATTAGCGGGGCTATAGTCTAAAACCAAGGACAAACCAAGGACAGCATGCGCACATCGATTTGGCGAACCACTGATGGGGCAGCGACATGCCTGCACGATCTGTGTGCATAACACACACTTGACTGTGAGAGTTCACAAACCCCCCAAAGCATAGCCTAAAGATACAGTTCTACATGCATGGACATGATAACAGACATGTTATTGCTCATCTTATTTCATATTTTTTATGTTTTGTTTTATTTTTTTGTGTGATAATGTCCTATTTCATCATACTACAGTGTCGCACTGAAGTACACTAGGTGATCTACCGTTGTTTCCTGTTGAGACTGGCACATTTCACCCAGTTTTTTTTTTTTATCTCACTCACTTCACTTTGCCGACCTCGCTCAGAAACGAAATAAACAGAAAATAAACAACATTTTAAATAGAACAATTCACAGGAGGCAAGCAGTGATCACCCCATGATGTGCACTGCATTGTAGTTTCAAATGCACTACATTGCAGGCGCTTTTTGAGAGTGAAAAAATAAGAAGACACGTGTGACATGTGTGATCTGGGCAGCTTGCCCCATGGAAATGTGCCAATCTCAATATGGAACAACGATACAAGGTGACAATGTGTCGCGATGAATGAATTTATTTAGCTTCATGTTTTAATAATATTGTTGAAAGTGAAAGGGGTTAAGGGTGTCTGTGTGGGATTTATAAATATTGAACCAATGACAGTACAAGCTTGCAGAGCAGCACAAAGTGGCACGCTAGCAGCTTGTACATCTGCTATTTTGAGAACCACTGTTCTAAATCCTAGAGTTTTCTGAAAGAATCAGTAGCCTATGTTGTTGCTATATATCGTTGTTGTCGGGTGGAAACCTTGTATGTCCAAAACCATTTATTTTGTATTAAACTAGTGAAAATTGCCGATCTACAAGCGAAGCGTTGTGTGCTTGTAGATCTGTTAATTTCACTAGTTTTGTGCGACAGTCTTGTATGATGAAGCAGGGCTTTCCTTACGAAAAAACGCCCACATTTTAAACTTGGCGATACAAGGTTTCTGCCCGACAGTGACGATATAGTTATATACCGTATACTGTAGCTAAAATCTAAAATGACAGAAGTTTTCCCAGTTTTTTATGGGTTTAAAATAATGTAATACTAGATAGATAGATAGATACCTTTATTATCCCAAGGGGGAAATTTAGTTGTCCAGTAGTAGCACAGCAGTATACAGTTATTTACAAAGTTACAGAGACGTAAGAAAAAATAGATAAGAGGGAAAGAAACAAGAGAACAAACAAAAAGAGCAGTACAGTACCAATAAAGAGAAGGTGCATCAATAGAGGGGGCGAATAATATATAAGTATATATACATAAAGTGTCTTGCAAAAAAGACCATAGCAGTCAATGCTAGTTAGTGCAAACAAGTATCTCACTGTCATTGTTAAACAAAGCAAAAATACTCAGAAACTACCAACACAAACTCATAGTGCAAAGTCAAAAAAATCAGTGCAAAAAAAGAAGAAACTAGGAAGCGTGTCACCGCAAGACGCACATGAGCACTCTTCCTGGACGGTCCTTTTGGGTCAAAGTCAATACAGCAATAGTTCCTTAGAGGTCAATGTCAATACAGCAAAGGTTCCGTCAGTCTAAGTTAGGAAGGGAGACCTTTTCAAGCGTCCGTTATGTGTCTCGTTGTACAGCTTAAGGGCAGCCGGTACAAAAGATTTTCCTAATCTCTCACATCTCCGTCCTGGGTAGGTAAAGCGGTCGTTTCCTCTCTTACTCCAGTAACTGGTGATCTCTAGATGGAGGGGGTGGGAGGAGTTCTCCAAGATGGAATCCAGCTTCCTCGCTGTGCGCACACTGGTTACTTCCTCCACCCCCTGCAGAGAGGACCCGACGACAGAGCCTGCTTTCTTCACCAGTCTGTTTAGGTTAAACGTGTCACCTGCTCTGTTGTTGCCACCCCAACATGTTATACCAAAAAAGAGGACACTTGCCATGACAGACTGATAGAACATCTGTAGCATCCTATTGCACACCCCAAACGATCTCAGTCTTCTCAGGAGGAACAGCCTGCTTTTCCCCTTGCTGTGAATCGCCTGTGCATTGTCCGACCAGTCCAGTGAACTATTCAGGTGTACTCCGAGGAATTTGTAGTTATCCACAAGCTCAACCACCTCACCGTTAATGGTGCTTGGCACCGGGGGGACTCTCTTGGAGGTGCGGAAGTCCACCACCATCTCCTTGGTCTTGCTTGCGTTGAGCCTGAGATGGTTAGCCTCGCTCCATTGCACAAAGTCCCTAACCACACCATCGTGCTCAGCCGTGTTGTCACCCGAGATCTTGCTGACCACCACGGTATCATCTGAGAACTTCTGCAGATGACAGGTCTTGGAATTGAAGAGGAAGTCCGATGTATAGAGAGTGAACAGGAAGGGTGAGAGCACAGTTCCTTGCGGGGCCCCCGTGTTGCTCACCAGCACATCAGACCGACAGCTCTGCAGTCTCACAGACTGTGGCCTTTCTGAAAGGTAGTCTGTGATCCATGCCACAAAGCCCTTGTCCACTCCCATCAGCGTAAGCTTCTCCGCAAGCAGAGACGGTTGGATAGTGTTGAAAGCACTGGAGAAGTCAAAAAACATAATTCTGACTGTGCTGCCCAGATCTTCCAGATGGGTGAGAGCCTTATGGAGCATGAAGGTGATGGCGTCGTCAACCCCAATATCAGCCTGGTAGGCAAACTGAAGGGGGTCCAGGTGATCACTGACCGCCGGTCTCAGGAGGTTCAGAACCAGCCGTTCAAAGACCTTCATGACCTGTGATGTCAGGGCGACTGGTCTGTAATCATTGAGGACCGAGGGGCGGGTCTTCTTAGGCACCGGGACAATGCAGGAGGTCTTCCACAGCTGTGGTACCTTCCCCGTCTTCAGGGAGAGGTTGAAAAGATGCGTAAGGGGGACAGCGAGCTGCTCCGCGCAAGCCTTAAGCACCTTAGAGCTGATGTTGTCAGGTCCCGCCGCTTTCCTGGTGTTGACTTTTCCGAGTTGACGCCTCACTTGCTCGTTGGTGAGAATCAGGGTGGGTGGGGGGGGGGGGGGAGGGGGAGATGGTGCAGGGGAAGAAAGAGGGCGGCAACCGAGGTCACCGTTTGGCCCAGCCGCTGTTTGTTGAACATGAACAGGAGCTCCGTCAAACCGATTGAAAAAACGGTTCATCTCGTTTGCCAGCTCCTCCGTGCCTGGCACAGTAGAGTTGGCAGAGCCATACCCTGTGATCTTCCTGAAACCACCCCACACTTGTCTCGTATTGTTCTCCCTCAGAGAGTTCTCCAGCTTAGCTTTGTAGCTCCCTTTTGCCTGAGCCTTGACTGTTTTAAGCTCCTCCACCACCACCCTCAAGCCCTCCCAGTCCCCTGCATGAAACAGATCTCTTTTCCTCTTAAGGAGGTGAATGATTTCTTTTGTCATCCACGGCTTGTTGTTAGAGAAGCAGCGAACCTTCTTGGTAGGAACACACACCTTCTCGCAGAATAGGATATAGTCAGTGATAACCTGACATAGGCTATCTACATCATCCCCATGTTCACTGAAAAAAGATTCCCAGTCTGTCATTTCAAAATCAAATCTGAGTCTCTCCTCCACCTCCCCAGCCCAACACTGAACCTCCCTGATGAATGGAAGCACTCTCTTCACAACAGGAAGGTACGAGGGATCCAGTTTCACCATGAAGTGATCAGAGCCACACACAGGGGGTAGGGAGACGCAACTGTATGCGTTTCTAACATTAGCATACAGGAGATCAAGAGTGTTCTCACCTCTTGTTTTGCAAGTGACAAACTGGGAGAAATCAGACAGGCCCCTAGCAACATTCACCTGGTTAAAGTCCCCGTTCTACACCCTAATGAACCCAAACAGAATGACAGCTGAAACAGAGAGGAGTTTGGCAGTGGCGTCAGTTCAGCAAAAGCTAAGGTATGGCAAACATGGGATTCCTCATGCACACGCCTGGGTTTTGTCCCTTTTTTACCTGGTTTCTACGGTTTCTTGGGCTGGATATGGCAGCCTGGACGGTTGTTCAAGTGCAGCTAAACTTGGCATGTTAGTAAACATGCCACAATTAACAATAATGCATTGCACCTGTGCAGCTGACCTGCGGAACCTGGGAATATAGTACCATTTTGTCAAGATGGGGAGAATAAAATTGTGGAGAATATAATTATAATACCTTGTTAAAGTGACCGTTTTGTTAAATTTTGCATTTGTAGTTATTTTACTGTAATTTAACAACATAATAACCAGCACAGATAGACAAAGAGGATTCATGGATTTATATTTAAAAGTAAATAGGGTATGGCAGCTGCATACCCCTGCCATACCCAATTGACACCCCTGGAGGTTGGGGAGGTGGAGGGGAGGTTTGATCACTGTGAAGAGCGGAACAGCGGCGCATTGGGCGACAGAGATATGCTAAGCATGTAGGACTGGGGCTCTGCATAAATAGAGCACGTTAGATTGAACCAGTGACCGTGGGCTTTACAGTATGTGACTAGACCTTGAATGAAATGAAGCATGGGACCACTTCCTTCAACCTATAGCCTGAACTATACTGCGATTCTCCGCACGTGTGTGTGTGCGTGTGTGTGCGTGTGTGTGTGTGTGCGTGTGTGCGTGCGTGCGTGCGTGCGTGCGTGCGTGCGTGCGTGCGTGCGTGCGTGCGTGCTTGCGTGCGTGCGTGCGTGCGTGCGTGTGCGTGCAGTGGTTGAAAGTAACTATGTACTGTACATGTATTCAAATACTGTACTAAAGTACAATTTTCTATTATTTTACTTCTACTCCACTACATCTCAAAGGCAAATATTGTACTTTTACTCCACTAGAATTATTTGTGATGATTAGTTACTAGTTACTTGTATTTTTATTATCACAAAACCACTTACTTTGGCAATTTGAAAACAACAGATCTACAAGCTCGCAAGCAACGCGTTGCAAAGTGTCGCACCGTGAGCTTGAATACCTGCTATTTTCAAAGGGTGTTTACACACGTTATACATTTGAAAACGTGTGAAATGAGACCTTCTGCAATAATGACTACTTTCGGTACTTCAAGTATATTCTGATGCCAATACCTTTGTACTTTTACTCAAGTACATTTTTAATACCTCAACTTGTACTTGTAACAGGCAATCCAGACAATAAATAAAACATGTGAGCACTGCTTTCATCACTGTGTGTGTGTGTGTGTGTGTGTGTGTGTGTGTGTGTGTGTGTGTGTGTGTGTGTGTGTGTGTGTGTGTGTGTGTGTGTGTGTGTGTGTGCGTGCGTGCGTGCGTGCGTGCGTGCGTGCGTGCGTGCGTGCGTGCGTGCGTGCGTGCGTGCGTGCGTGCGTGCGTGCGTGCGTGCGTGCGTGCGTGCGTGTGTGTGAGAGTGATGACCTGCCCGCCTGAACCTCTGAGGCTTACCTGAACTTGCTGACCTACAGGTCAACTCGCCGCCACCCCTGGGCTAATGGGTGGACCCGCACATCCCTGGACACTGCCCTCACTGTCCGTGACATTGTCCTCGTTCACTGTCTTAACAGCCATCTTGAATAAGGTTGATGCAGCAATAGAATGAGCATGACGGGCCACTGCTTACCCGCAAATAGGGCTGTCACGATCGTGACGATTTACATGACGATTCATTGTCACTCAAGTAATTGCGAGTAATTACTGACATTTGTCGACTTTAAACTTAAAAAAGAACATTGAGAGGCCATCTACATGCTCGCAACGTGTCGCATCATGATGCCTTGTGAGCATCAGTATTGAGCAACAGTAGACTGACAGGAAATGGGGGGAGAGATGGGGAGTGACACGCGGCAAAGGCTGTCCGGATCGGGAATCGAACCGGCGACGCCGCCAGGCATCCATGCCTATGTGGCAATGCCTAAGTGGTATGCACCTGGACCAGTAGACCAGCGGGCGCCCCAATGGCTGTCTACTTTACCAACCTCAGACTGGTCAAGTAGACAAGCTTGTATATCTGCTATTTTTACATAGCCAACGCTAAATTCTGAGTTTTGAGCCCAACTATGAAACTGAGATAGCTTGTCTGATTGCCAGTGGGAGTTTATATTCCACAGTTGTGCAGGCCTTATGGCCTTCCCTTCGCCCGCGGGAACCGAGCGCTGCAGATGTGAGATTTGCAGAGGGCAGCGTACAGGGCGGAGAAGGTCAGCCATGTAAGAGTGGGGGTGCAAGCCAGGACGCTCAGTGATTTAAAAAACAGACAACACCGTTTTTTTTTATTAACTCTTGAGCCCTGTGGTTAGTATTGTGTGCAGGTTGTGAGTGCGGTTGATTGATTTCTGGGGGCCGTCTGGTAAATAATGAGTTATACTATTAGTATAATCTAGGTGATTGGTGACAAGTGCATGAATCATGGGAAGTATATGAACTCAAATGCAAACAGAAGGGGGGATGTGATAAATACAAGGACACCTAAGGATACAAGGAGAATTACACACACGCACGCACGCACACACGCACGCATGCACACAGTGTGCCATCATTTCCGATGAATTGAGTACACAGGACCCCAATGGAAGCAAACCATAAGCCTTCTTGGAAAAATCCGCAGACCTTGTACTTGTACTGTACTTCCCTGTACCCATGTCTCTGCAAACTGTTAACAGACCTTGTACTTGTACTGTACTTCCCTGTGCCCATGTCTCTGCAAACTGTTAACAAAGTATTCAATCAGTCAATTTACAGCAGGGCTGCCACTGCCTTTTTGTCTTTAGAACTCGTTTTAGAATGACAAGACGAACATGATCTACCCACCAAAATAATATTATACCATCGCTGAAAATGTGGTTTTCTTTTCGTGTTTTTTGCATGTTAATCAGGAACAATCTAACAACAAATAGTTGATATGATATAATATGATGAGCAAACACTGCACACAGAGCAAGGCTTTGTACACAGTAAGATTGCAACCTAACTTACCTTGGCTTGAATATCATTACCGTGGGTGTAATCAATCCAGCATCCGTTACTCGGATTTCAGGAGGTGTTGTTCATGCAGACTATATAGAATTCGGAGATTGTGGAATAGTTCAGGGGTTCCCACACTTTTTTGGCTCAGGGCACCCCTGTAAATATGTTTTCATCTGAGGCACCCCTACATTATATTCATGATTTTCACTCCCAACACCTTAGACTTATGCCATATTTTAGTGATTATGTTGCGAGGAAAACATTGAGATGATAGCCATTTTGGTTAGAACTGACTGAAAATAACTTTGCACTTCAAGTTTAAAATGATACTAAGATACTATGTTTTTAAGTGTCCAAATAAATTCAAAATATTATCAAATAATCTCTCGGCACCCCTGGACTGCCGTCATGACACCCCAGGGTGCCCCGTCACCCACTTTGAAAACCCCTGAAATAGTTGTCTGGCTACGCGAGACTAACAAGCTCCCAATGCATCGCAGATGTGACACGTTGATGAGCTTGCGACCGAGTATGAACTGGGCTTAATGCGGAATCCACTCCTGTATCTCTCTGTGTCTGATCTCCTTTCCCAGCCCTCTAATTTCATGCTTCAGTTCAAACACAATGTTAATTTCTCTCTCTCTCTATCTCTCTCTTTCTCTCTCTCTCTCCCAGCACATCAAGATGAATCCAATGACCCAGTTGTATTACAAAAAGGTGAGAAACACACACACACACACACACACACACACACACACACACACACACACACACACACACACACACAGACACACACACACAAACACACATGCACAACATTGTGTTTGTAAGTGTATACTGTCAAACATGTTGATTTGTATTGTACGACTGCATGGTATTATGTTAGCAGTAATTATCGTTGTTGTTGTTGTTGTTGTGTGTACAATTTACAATGTAGTCATTTAGCAGATGCTTGTACCCAGATACGGTGTACCTTTATTGATCCAGAGGGAAACCGCAGTGTTTCCTGGCAGCACAGCAGTGTGAAACACACAGGACAGGACACACAACAGAGTAGAGCAGGGGTCTTCAACGTTTCTTTTCAGGCCAAGGACCCTTTAGCTGAGAGAGAGACGAATAGGGATGGGATGATAATCGCTATTATCTTTAATCGTGATAATACAACACTCACAATAATCGTATCGTGGAGATTAAAATGTATCGTGAAATGATCCTCCGTCATGCGCTGGGATCAATTAACCTTTTATTTGCCGAGCTGCATATCCGGTACAATTTAATTTATACCCTCTATTGGTAAAATGGACCTGGAAATAATGTACTTGATTGTCTTTTCTCACTCTCAACAAAATATCTTTACCAAAAATAGTCGATCTACAAGCTCACAACGTGTTGCGTTGCGACGCGTTGTGAGCTTGTAGATCTGCTATTTTTTTGGCAAATGTTCCACCCCAGGATTATGGATGTTGGGGATATTTTGATTATCACGATAATATCGTAAATCGCGATTTCTTTGATCACATTAGTCGTGACATGAAATGTTATCGTCCCATCCCTAGAGATGAAGCCCCACTATATGTTGGTTTCATGTTAAATGGATATTTTCAGACATTACTGTAAATGACTTGAACCCTCAATACTTTGTTAACCCATTTAGGCCTAGAATTATTGAATATTTAACCAGTGAAAAATAGCAGATATACAAGCTCACAGCGTGGCACCGAGTGCCGTGCTGCGAGCTTGTAGATCTGCTATTTTTGAAAAAGCCGTGAAAATGTGTGCAAATCTTTGAATATATGTAAGCGAACGTTTGTAACTCAAATTTTGCTTCTGGGTGGTCCCTGGAACTAGAGATACGGGTCCGTGGCCAAATAAATATCATTTTGGGAGTCCTTCAAATGAAAAAGTTTGAGAACCACTGACATAGTAGTCTCTCAAGAACAGACTAACTGAGCTAAGTGGAAAGGACCTTTTCTTTGACGACGGCTAGCCAGATTGCGGACATAGAAACATAGGTTTTTCAAAAAATCTTAGAAGGATTCAAAAGACATAGAATCGGGTCAAAATTCTAATTATCACAATTTTTCAAAAATAGCAGATCTACAAGCTCGCAGTGCGGCACTCGGTGCCGCGCTGTGAGTTTGTATATCTGCTATTTTTCAATAGTTAAAGCATAAAATAATGATACACAATAATGTGTACCCGTTACTTGGCCTTTGGCTCGGTACTCGATCTGCTCTTTTTTCCCTGTACACCAAACCTCTTCTGCCAAAATAGCCAACAAGCCTACAACTAAAACACGCCTGTGACGTGTTGTGATGTGTCGTGAGCTTGTAGATCTGCTTTTTTCGCCTAATATATCCCCCCAGAACAGGGATGCGAAGGTTCAAGTGGTTAGTGTAAACATTCAAATAATCAAGTCCCTATCACACAAAGATGTGGTGGCCTCTGAGGATCCCCTGGGCCTAGGGCAGGGGTTCCCAAACTTTTTGTCTCAGGGCACCCCATAAATATTTTTTTAATCCGAGGCACCCCTACATTATAATTTTCACTCCCAGCACCTTATATTTATAGCATTGTCGTTGTCGGGTGGAAACCTTGTATGTCCAAAACCGTTCGTTTTGTTTTTATCATCTATATAATGTACTAGATCGGCTGTTTTCACTAGTTTTGTGCGACAGTCTTGTATGATGAAGCAGGGAAAAAGACGTACACATTTGAAACTTGGAGATACGAGGTTTCTGCCCGAAAGTGACAATATTTTAGTGATTATGTTGCGAGGAAAACGTTGAGATAATAGCCACTTTGGTTAGAACTGACTGAAAATAACTTTGTACTTCAAGTTTAAAATTATACTGAATACATTTTTCAAGTCTCCATTATCAAATGATCTCGCGGCACCCCTGGACTGCCGTCGCGGCACCCCAGGGTGCCCCGTCACCCACTTTGAAAACCCCTGGCCTAGGGGTACCTTGAAGACCCCTGGAGTAGAGAGATACATCTAAGCTCAAGCATAAACAGATAGAGAAACATATAAGTAGTACTGTGCCATGAACCCTACAGTCAACTAAGGTTAAATGGGCAAGTAAACCGCATACAAAGAAAACAATTAAGTTCTGCAAAGTATAGGACACCAGGTAGACACCTGTCTAAACAACATGCTGTCTAAATAACATTCCTAACATTTGTTTGTACAGAAAAATAGAAATGATCTTGCGACGATTATGCAATGATAACCGATTAGTTCAAATCATTGTGTTGTTCTGCTTGCGTCGTGTGTGTGTGTGTGTGTGTGTTTGTTGTTGTTGTTGTTGTTGTTGTAGGTGAGTTACTCACCGTACCGGGATCGAATCCCTCTCCAGATCGTCCGGGCCGAGGTGGAACTCTCTGCCGAGGAGAGAGCTTACCTCACTGCTGTGGAGAAAGGTACACACGCACGCACACACACACACACACACACACACACACGCACACACGCACCCATACACACACATAAAGCTAGAGCTATCAATAAAATCAACCAAGAAAGTTCCCTCTGGATCATCATTGCCTGGGGGAAAAGAAATATCCATCCCTCCATCTTCAACCGCTCATCCAAAGTTGGGTCACGGCGGTGGCTGTTCCAGCTGAGAGCCCCTTCTTCCCTGATGGCCACATCAGCCGGCTCTGTCTGGAGATGCCGAGACGTTCCTTCTAGGCCAGCGTGAAAATAAAATCCCCCCTGTTTTTACCCTTTAATCTCCTCCCAGCTAGTTGTGCCTTGACAACCTCCCTCGGGAGCAGTGGTGGAAAAAAGTATCCATACTGCCATGTAGACATACTCTAGCCTGGCGGGGCCAGACGTCATACTGCGTTCACTCACTCATTCCTTCCCCAGTATAACGTCTGGCCTTTGGCCTATTGGCAGCTTGAAAAGTGGGCGGGAGTACTTGCCTTGACCCACAGACTCCTCTAACCAATCAGCGTAGCAAAACATCTCTCAGCCAGTCGGAAGAACGGCAAACAAACACGTCTTTTCGGCCGATGAACTCCGCTAGCGCATCCCCCGTGTTCCTTTTTAATTGTTGTACTGGGGAATGAATGAGTGAGTGAACGCAGTATGACGTCTGGCCCCTCCAGGCTAGACATACTTATGTCTAGTAAAAGTCCAGAATTCAAAATGTACTTGAGTGAAAGCAGAAAAGTATTGGCATCAAAATGTACTTAAAGTACCAAAAGTTAAAGTAATGTCCTATTTCAAATGTACAAACATCTTTTGTAAAATAACAGATCTACAAGTTCACAATGTGTCGCAATGTGCTGTCTTACCCCTAAACGTATCAATCAAAGAGTCGTCATTGAAATCAAAGTTTCCGGTTTCAAAGTATTTTTTGTGAGGGCATTCCTGTCTAGCAGAGGTGAGTTTTCAGACTGAAGATGGGGCAGTGGTTCTGAGGTAATTCCACAGTGCCAGGAGGGAGAAGAGTCTAGGTCGTTTCACTCATAGAAACATTATAGCTTAAGTTTAACGGCACATTTGAATGATGGATGCCAGTAATCAGCCCCGTCCGTTACGCATTACCAAGGTTATTGTATAGTTTGGAATTTTCCATTCCTTTTTATTTCATTTTGACTTCACGTTTTCAATGTCAATTAGTTAAAATTCGTTTTTTAAAAGCGTATTGCTGGTTTAGTTGTGAAAAGGCTGAGGTTTAGTTTAGTCGTTAGTTGTTTCAGTGTTAGTTTTAGTTTTTGATACTGAGAAAGACTGAGGACATTTACCTCAGTTTCAGTTAGTTTTGTAAGCACAGTTTTCATTGTTTGGTTTTAGTATAGCTGCCTATAATGGAGAGGGTCTCCAACCCTCTCAGCCGTTATAAAATACAAGAAAGTAGTTCCTAGCTACATGGAAGTAGTTCCCAGCTTTTTTTGCCAACAACACAGGTTAGGCTAGGTTTGATATTGTGCAGATAATTGGTGCACTGTGGAACACTCGTGGAAAGAAACAACGCACCTGGGTTTGATATAAACTGATCGAAGGTGTGGATTATAGTCTCATATATACCACAGCAATTAAAGGGAAACCAGACAATCAGAATCAAGTAATGGAACTGGCCGTTTTAGAACAATAATTTTCTTAGCTAATAACACATTACACATCCAGTGTGGTGTCCTGTTGGTTGGTTTGTAGTCTGGGACTGCAGGCTACAGGCTGTTTCATCTGCATGGCTGCAGTCGCTGTCCCCAGTACAGTGCTGAACGCATTCTCTGTCCATGGTGCTGATTTCACCCCAGCCCACTTCTCTCCCACTCTCTCTCTCTCTTTCTCTCTTCTCTCCCGCTGTCTCTCTTTTCACATTTCATTATGTAAGCCATTTACCATGAGAGGGAGTGGGTTGTTGACTGATTTACCACTGTTTTAAGCCAATCAGAATCCAGTATCTGAACATGTGACCACAAAAAGTGGTAGAAAGTCTCATATACCACAGCAATTAAAGGGAAACCAGCCAATCAGAATCAAGGAATGGAACTAGCCGTTTTAGAACAATAATTTTCTCAGCTTTCCTAATTGTCTCCATACGGTCCCATCCCTCGTCCCTCAGGCGACTATGCGGGGGTCAAGCACGCCCTGTGCGAGGCGGAGGTCTACTACAACATGGACGTGAACTGCCTGGACCCGCTGGGCCGCTCGGCGCTGCTCATCGCCATCGAGAACGAGAACCTGGAGGTGATGGAGCTGCTGCTGAACCACGGCGTGCACACGGCCGACGCGCTCCTCTACGCCATCCGCAAGGAGGTGGTGGGCGCCGTGGAGCTGCTTCTGTCACACCGGAGGCCCAGCGGAGAGAAACAGGTTGGTTGTACACAGGGACGCAGTGTTATTTTATTTTTTTAATTTAACCCATTTAGAATGGGTACACATTATTGTGTATCATTATTTTATGCTTTAGCTATTGAAAAATAGCAGATCTACAAGCTACACCGAGTGCCGCGCTGCGAGCTTGTAGATCTGCTATTTTTGAAAAATCGTGAAAATTAGATTTTTTTTACCCGATTCTATAAGTGTCTTGTGAATCCTTCTAAGGTTTTTTGGAAAAACCTATGTTTCTATGTCAGCAGTCTGGCCAGCCATCGTCAAAGAAAAGGGCCTTTTAACTTCAACTGGAGCTCAGTTAGTCTGTTCTTGAGAGACTACTATGTCAGTGGTTCTTAAACCTTTTCATGTGAAGGACCCCCAAAATGATATTTATTTGGCCACGGACCCCCATCTCAAAATATTTAGTTCCAGGGACCACCCAGAAGCAAAATTTTAGTTAAAAACATTCGCTTTGAAAATAGTCTAGTTTTAGTCAGGACAATTATTTTACTCCTTTTTTTTTTTTTTTTTTTTTTTGTTAGCAAATAATATAGAACATATCCATCTCATCTAAAATTATTTCACAGCCTTTTTTCTCATCCTTTTGATAAAAAAACAACATTTTAAGGAATACAGAGAATGTTAGAGAGGCAGGGGCTGAAATTTCTAAAAGGGCCAATTTGTTGAAAATATCGAAAATAGCACCACCTTTTCGGTGCTTCATACCACAGTGAACTAAGCATAACCAAGTCAACAACACTGGAGATGTGGCGTATGGCATGCATTTCTACACAGATAGGGCAATTATTTCAACATAAAATGCTATTGACATCTTTACTAGCACGGTGCAGTTTGAAACCTGCACTTAAAGGTGACGTGCAGTGAAAAAAAGCTCCCCGTCGATGGCAATAAGCATCAGGCAGAACCACGGTGGGCTCCATCTGCCTCCTCTGTGTCTGTGTGTCGGGAGGGTGAAGGGACAGGGAGAGAGGATGGGAGGTAGACAGGTGGTTAGACGGAATCCTTGATAGATACAGTATGGTACATTGGTGTGTGTGTGTGTGTGTGTGTGTGTGTGTGTGTGTGTGTGTGTGTGTGTGTGTGTGTGTGTGTGTGTGTGTGTGTGTGTGTGTGTGTGTGTGTGAATGCTTTTCCGTCATAGTTCAATCATAACAATTTATTCTGCTAGTTGCCTTTCTGCCTTTCTCTCTGTCAGTGTATGTCATTAATTGTGTGTGTGTGTGTGTGTGTGTGTGTGTGTGTGTGTGTGTGTGTGTGTGTGTGTGTGTGTGTGTGTGTGTGTGTGTGTGTGTGTGTGTGTGTGTGTGTGTGTGTGTGTGTGTGTGTGCGTGCGTGTGTGTCTGTGTGCGTGCACCGTTCCATAATGCGTAAATGACTGTAATGCTCCATGATGCGGTTTACAGAGAACTGCCAATTGAAAGGAACATGTAATGTAATGTAAATGGACTCACTGTGAAACAGGATTTACTGTCTGTCTGCATGCTCTCTGTGTGTGTGTGTGTGTGTGTGTGTGTGTGTGTGTGTGTGTGTGTGTGTGTGTGTGTGTGTGTGTGTGTGTGTGTGTGTGTGTGTGTGTGTGTGTGTGTGTGTGTGTGTGTGTGTGTGTGTGCGTGCGTCGGTTAGCCAATGTGCAGATATGTAAGTGTGTGCTGTGTATGTCAGTATGTGTGTAGTTGTTCAGAGAGAGAGAGAGAGAGAGAGAGAGAGAGAGAGAAGTACCTAATAGATTGTCAGTAAAAGGGAGCTTGACAGAAGTGAAGATTTATGGATGGACAGACAGACAGACAGACAGACAGACAGACAGACAGACAGACAGACAGACAGACAGACAGACAGACAGATAAGGTTCTATGTCACCATGGTAACCAACCATTGGCCGGACTGAAGGATTGTGGGAGGGTTTTTGGACTCATCTCAGCTGGACTCAGATTGAATGAATCTAATCTCTCTCTCTCTCTCTCTCTCTCTCTCTCTCTTTCTCTCTCTCTCTCTCACAGACACGTTGTTTTAATTTCCTCCACTTATTCAGCTATCACATTCTAAATTTGTCTTTCCCTCTCACTATTCACCTCTTTCTCATCCCTCATCTCTGTTACTTTTCAAATTCCAAATATAGCAGATCCACAAGCACTGGTTGAGCTTGTGGATCTGCTGCGAGTATTTCCCGGTGAACCTAAGTGCAACGGTGGGGGCTTGGGAGTGTGGAACACGACAACACGAACACGCACCACTGATAGGATTATATAGCTTAGCCTTTATGTATTGAGAATGAGAGGCACTCTTGCCGATTTAGTAAGAGACTCGTCGCCAATTGCAAGATATTTAAAAGTTATTTGGGGCCATGATGATAACCTTTTCTTCCCACAACCAGACTAAGGATTTATATTGTCTGTGTTTTTGTTTACAACCACAATTATTCACGTGTGGCAAGATCGCGGTTCAATAGTTTTAGTAGGCTATAGTGTAGGCTTAGAAGCCTTTTCAGAAGTTAATTTAATGTTTTCCATTTAATGATTTCCTTTATCCTCATCTAATCGTGTGCTAATGCACGCAACTGTTTTTGCCATGTTTTAAGGCTGTGTAGGCTTTTCAGAAGTTGATTAAATGTTTTCCTTTTAATGATTTCCTTTATCGTCATCTTCCGCTAATGCACGCAACTCGCCAGGTTTTAAGGTCTTATTTTAGGTGTTTCTCATAAGCTCGCAACCCTCCTTGCCCATCGGCCCCCACCTTTGCACACAGGTTCACCGGGAAATACGCGGTCGCGGATCTGCTATGTTTTAACCACAGTACAGTATATAGAAACATAGTTTACAGCAGGGGTTCCCACACTTTTTTGGCTCAGGGCACCCCTATAAATATTCTTTTTATCCGAGGCACCCCTACATTATATTCATAATTTTCTCTCCCAGCACCTTATATTTATAGCATATTTTAGTGATTATGTTGCGAGATAATAGCCATTTTGGTTAGACTTAGAACTGACTGAAAATTACTCTAAATGATACTATAAATGATACTAAATATATATTGTTATTAAGTAATAATTGGAATAAATTCCAAATATCATCAAATGATCTCGCGGCACCCTTGGACCGCTGTTGCCAACTAACTAAGTTTCAAACTAAGTTTCAAATCGTAAATTAAAGCCCTGCTTCATCATACAAGACTGTAGCACAAAACTGTTGAAAATAGCCGATCTACAAGCACACAACGCCTCATGTGCTTTTAGATTGTCTATTTTCACTATTTTTAAAGTTATAAATACAAAACAAACGTTTTTTGGTGGAACGCTTCCACCTTTTTCATTTTTGAATAAATATTTGCAGTTTTTTAGAAAACGTAAGACAGATTGTGTGATGCTGTAGTTTGATCCCGCAACGTGCTAATTTACGGTGAAAAAAAACACAAAAAGTGAAAATTACAGAGATAATAGGTTTAGCAACGATATCCTCTGCTTCTGTCCTCTCATTCCCCTCTCCTCTCTCTTGTCTTTCCTGATCAGGTCTCCTCCCCTCCTCTCTTAACTTCCATACACCTCCTTTAACTGTCCATCCTCCTCCTTCAAAAGATTGATTTGATCAAGATTGCTCTCCGACAACACTTGGGCCCCACAAATCCCATAGTTCTCTTCTCTCTATCTTCAGACAAACACTGGGCATGACATGTACAGTAGCACGAACGCATGAATGCACGCACACGCACACACACACACACACACACACACACACACACACACACACACACACACACACACACACACACACACACACACACACACACAGAGAGAGAGAGAGTTAATCTTAATCTTAAAAGAGTAATTCTCTTTTTGAGATGAGATACAGACAGAGAAAGGCCAGACAGACAAAGAGACACGGACAGACAGAGATACAGACAGACAGACGGATGAATGGATGGATGGATGGAAGTATAAGTATAAGGACGGATGCCAGACATGAGGCATGTTTTCATTGCAGTTCCGGAATTTTCCCGGCAAAATAAATAATTATAATTAGCATAACTTGCCAGGAGTTTAGTTTTTGGATGGGAGGAATGAAAGAAGAGAAAAGGATTTGGCATGCAGGAGAGAGAGAGAGAGAGAGAGAGAGAGAGAGAGAGAGAGAGAGAGAGAGAGAGAGGAGGGGGGGTGGAGGTGAGGGGAGGGGAGGGGAGGGGAGGGGAGGGGAGGGGAGGGGAGGGGAGGGGAGGGGAGGGGAGGGGAGGGGAGGGGAGGCTTATAGTAATGGATGTAAACAAATAGAAAGAAGTAATTGGTTTGAAGAGACGAGACAAGGTGCTCTCTCTTCCTCCTCTTTATCTTTGTCTTCTCGTTTGTGTGTGTGTGTGTGCGTGTGGCAATTTTCTGCCAAAGTGCTGCACAGCAAACAAAGAATACAAAAGACCAAAGGTAGACCAAACAGTAAAGTACACTGCATACAAGTACATTAGAAGTATAACAACATACAGCAGATCGAAGTCAGTAACATTGAGTAAAAATAAATAGTGTTTGTGTTCATGCTTTTCATACAGAATCTCTCTCTCTACCTCTCTCTGTCTGTCTGTCTCTACCTCTCTCTCTCCCTCCCTCTACCTCTCTCTCTCCCTCCCTCTCCCTCTCTCTCTCCCCCAGGTCCCGTCTCTGATGATGGACAGCCAGTTCTCAGAGTTCACACCGGACATAACTCCCATCATGCTCGCTGCTCACACCAACAACTACGAGATCATCAAACTGCTGGTCCAGCGCAAGGTGACTCCACACATCAAAACATACCTCACACACACACAGTAAAACACCTACAGTATATCAGACCCTTTAAATATATAAAAACATTTATGAATCCAAGATTTAGCTTTTTTGTTATTAAAACATTCAAAAAGGGTAATGACCAGAGGGAGAGTATCCAAAGCATGGTCATGAATCTCCCCCTTCCCAGACACACACACACACACACACACACACACACACACACACACGCACACGCACACGCACACACGCCGGTCCCTCTAATTGAGGACATGTGTTGTCAGATTAATTAAAACAATAATTCATTTGGAGCCGAAAAGAACGTTCAGGCAGATCAATATTATTCAACTACTTGGCCATGGATTAGTGAAAACACACACACACGCACGCACGCACGCACGCACGCACGCACGCACGCACGCACGCACGCACGCACGCACGCACGCACGCACGCACACACACACACACACACACACACACACACACACACACACACACACACACACACACACACACACACACACACCCTCCACGAGAGCAAATGGAACCCTGGAAACCAAAAGAGAAAACTGGGTCATTTACACAAGGATATTGCAAGGGTAAGCAAAAGTATGTAAATCTAAAATGACACTGGATATGTTTCAAGGCGCGTTTATTTTACAAAAATGGTATGGCGTTTCGAGGAGATTATGACACAGTGCTGCTTCAGAGAAAGTCCCAATCACCAGCAGTGTTTTCAGCAGCACCGTGGGCCATGCTGAGATAACCTGGGGAGGATTAAGCAGCACCGTGGGCCATGCTGAGATAACCTGGGGAGGATTAAAAGAGCCCAGATGTAGCCGGAGGCGAGAGCAGAGCGTGCACAAGCTTTAAAGTTATTAATCCCATTAAGGCCGGGAACTATTCAAAAATAGCAGATATATAAGCTCACAGATAGATCTGCTATTTTTGAAAAATCTTGAACATTTGTGCAAGTCTTTGAATATTTTGACCCGATTCTATGAGTGTTTTCTAAATCCTTCTAAGGTTTTTTGAAGAAAAGAAAGCATGTTTCTATGTCAGTGGTGCTCAAACTTTTTAAATGTCAAGGACCCCTAGAATTTATGTATTTGGCCGCAGACCCCCATCTCAAAATATTTAGTTCCAGGGAGTGGGACCCCCAGAAGCAAAACTTGAGTTACAGATGTTTGCTTTAAAAATAGGTATTTCAAAGATTTTCACACATTTTCACGACTTTTCAAATATAGCAGATCTACAAGTTCGCAGTGAGCTTGTATATCTGCTATTTTCAAAAGTATTAAATTATTCTCGGCCTAAATGGGTTAATCCCAAAACGAAACCGGGAGTCGGCGCAGAGAGACGCAGAGGCTGGGGTCATGTGATGTATTACCTGCAGTACATCTGCACTGAAGTCTGGTCTGCCATATTTTTTAACAGCTGTAAAAGGTGGACAGAGCCCCGGTTGATGCCAAAAAAAAGAAAAGAGAGAGAATTAAAGTAGTGGAGTCATGAGGATGTCAATGCATGATCTTTCTGGATCAGGGATGATTAGAGTTTGTAGTTAAACCTGTTACTGTAAAGGTCTTTGCACACTGCTGCGTTTTTCGGGCCGAATATCGGAGTGATTTTCGGAGTCCGTTAATTAAAAAATCAACCTCACTTTATGTCAATCACGTTTGCACACTGCCGCCCGTTTCGTATTTATTTTCGGACCAGGGTTGATTTTTTCCGATTTTCGCAGAGTCCCTTGCTCTCTCTCTCTCTCTTTCCTCTCTCTCTCCCTGGCTTTTGGATTTCGGATTTCCAAAACGCAACCGAAAACACGCAGTGCAGTGTGCAACCACCTTAAGACCTGAGGACGATTCTACAAAAATGTTGTAGAATCATACTGATTTAGAAGACATTTAATGTCTTCTAAATCAGTAGTTCTCGCACTTTCAAGATATTTCAATATTGTTGCAAAAATAGCAGATGTACAAGCTCTCAGCGCGGCACAAAGTGACACGCTGTGAGCTTGCCACAATGTTTGTTCGTTTTTCAAAAATCTAAAATGCTTTCCCAGTTTCAATGGGTGAGCTCGACCGATCCGATTGAAACAGAGACAAATGGAAGATTGAGTTGATGGGAGAGGAATGTTAGGCATGACAGCGTGTTCAGTCTCTCAGTCGAACTGTTGTTTCTAAAACTCCTATGTTTGTCTGTCGAAACTTGTTTCTAACTAGTGTTGTTGTTGTGTTGCACAGGTGACCATTCCCAGACCACACCAGATCAGGTGCGACTGTGTGGAGTGCGTGTCCAGTTCAGAGGTAAGAGTTTTACTGGCATTCTGGCCTTTGTCTGCATTATGTTTGATCAGATCTCTACCAGATGCTGACCTGTACAACCAGTCTTCTATACTGTTGACTGGGAGCTGACCTTTACAACCACAGTCTTCTATACTGTTGACTGGGAGCTGACCAGTACAACCACAGTCTTCTATACTGTTGACTGGGAGCTGACCTTTACAACCACAGTCTTCTATACTGTTGACTGGGAGCTGACCAGTACAACCACAGTCTTCTATACTGTTGACTGGGAGCTGACCTTTACAACCACAGTCTTCTATACTGTTGACTGGGAGCTGACCAGTACAACCACAGTCTTCTATACTGTTGACTGGGAGCTGACCTTTACAACCACAGTCTTCTATACTGTTGACTGGGAGCTGACCAGTACAACCACAGTCTCCTATACTGTTGACTGGGAGCTGACCAGGACAACCACAACATTCTATCATTAACTTCAGGCAATAGTGTAAAATTAGTGCATCTTGTCCACTGTCCGGTTTATATCTTTCATTAAAAAGCTAATTTATACTCAAATACATCCCTTTTCCCTTGACAAAAGTGACCCATTTTCAACCTGCTAAAGAGATGTGTCTGTTGAACTAAGATTGGCTTCCTCCAGTAAGTCCATTGTTCTCTGTCTCTCTGTGTCTTTCTCGTCGTGGTCTCACAGGTGGACAGTCTGCGACACTCGCGGTCCCGACTCAACATCTACAAGGCTCTGGCCTCGCCTTCACTCATTGCTCTGTCCAGTGAAGACCCAATCCTCACTGCTTTTAGACTGGGCTGGGAACTCAAGGAACTCAGTAAGGTAGGAAACTACTACTACTACTACTACTACTACTACTACTACTACTACTACTACTACTATGATTACTACTATTAGTAACTATTAGTTGTACTAGAGATGTACCGATACCATTCGCTCCTTCACGATACCGATTTGATACCCATAACTTGCATATCGGTCGATACAGACCACCGATCTGATACCAGTGTGACATTTAAAATACATCTAGGACAGTGGTTCTCAAGGTGGGGTCCAGGGACCATCACCTCCTTGAGGGGGTTCCAAATGGACCCTTACAGGTATGTAACTCTTGAGAGTGTACACATGGAACCAAATGGACCCTATGCGTTAGTTTGGTTCCATTTATACACTATCTGAGTTATGGGGGTCCATGAAATGAAAAAGGTTCGACAACCGCTGATCTAGGATTAAAAAATAACAATAAAACATTTCACCAGCATTTTAGGCAGTATCGGCAGCTTTTCCAATACTGGTATCGGTATCAGAACAACGATAACCACTATTACCACCATTACTACTACGATTACTGAACTATATCAGTAACTATTAGTAGTACTAATACGACCACTGCTATTCCAATCATAGGAGGAGCAGTGAAGCAGCGCAGCCGTCAGCGTAAATGTCTCGGACGTAAATCAAACAGTTAGTGATCTGCAGCTATACTTCTAGTCTTAATGTCATTCCGTGGCATTTTAAGTTCAAGACAAGCCATTTGTCTTCACCGAGCCTCCTGCCGTGTAGTTTTGGGGGGAAAGTTTCTTCTCTGCCTCCCTGGTAATTGTAGTGTCACAGTTAAAAGCACATAATAAACGCTTCTTGGAGACAAGACGCCCTCTTTTTTGGGGGGTGGAGGGCGGGTGGGGGGGGGGGGGGGGGGGGGGGATGTCAATAATACGAGACATTGAAATGTAAACAGATTTGAATTCAATTCTCTTGGATTTCACAGAGGTTTATTTATTACAGATTTTTCAAAAAAAAAAAAATAGCCCTTACCCGTTCGAAGATATGAGCTCCGAAATGATGTGCAGTGTGTGGGTTATGGGGTGTGCACTGTGCACACAGTATATGAGGGATGGAAAGAAACTTTAACTGGTGCTCGCATTATAATATGTTGGAGCATCAATGTAAGAAATACCCGTTTCGTTTAATGGCTACTATATTACTGTGTACCGATCAGCATGATTTTTGTGTACTGTCCAAAAATGTGTTTTACTCCAACCCGCCTCCTGGTGGCGCTGTAACAGGGCCAGACACTCAGACAGCTTCGCAGTTATGTCAGGTGTGTTCATATGCTAATGGTCATGCGGATTCAGATCAATTGCTCCAGCAACCGAGGAGAAACAGTCGGACAGACAGACACTCAGACACTCAGACAGACAGACAGACATTCTGAGAATTATATGTTTGATAGCAGATGTACTGTACAAGCTCGCAGCGCGGCACACCGCTAAAATGAAAAATTACACGGATGACACTTTCTTTAAACCACTTAATTTTGGCCACCCTATTCGAAAGTAGCTATTTTCAGACCGTTTTGAAACAGTTTCAAAATGATTGCCTAATAATTTCCTGCCAAAGTAGGGACACCGGGTTGAAAGTGGTTGCAGGGAAACGTCTGCATGCGCTTTGAATAAATGGTGATTTAAGATCTAAGCCATGTCCTCTTTGTCCTTTTGCCGTCACCAGCCGACAATCGTCTCTGCAAAAGTTTTTTTTTATACACACCAGGGCCACACAAAATGTGCCTGTAATTATTTCTATAAAAATACCTGATACAAATAATATTAGCTTATTAGTGTCGATGTAGTTAGCAATATAAAAACTCATGAATAGAAACTTTAAAAAGGTGCAATACATTATACAATAGACAACACAAAATCCCCTGACTCTTATAACAGGAGCTTTCTGTCCCTCCAAACGTGACAGGCATGCTTGTATCATACACAAGGTTTCTCTATTAGTGCCCACAAAGAGTGAGCTCAGATCAGTAAACTTGTATACAGTATATCGTTGTTGTCGGGCAGAAACCTTGTATCTCCAAGTTTTACATTTGTATGTTCTTTCGCAAAGTAAAGCCCTGCTTCATCATACAAGGCCGTCGCACAAAAGTAGTGAAAACAGCTGATCTACAAGCACACATCGCCTCGGGTTGCGAGGCGTTGTGTGCTTGTAGATCGGCTGTTTTCACTAGTTTAAATAATTTTTCAAATGAAAAACGAACGGTTTTGGACATACAAGGTTTTCACCCGACAACGACGATATCCCTCTGGTGTCTTGTGTGAGGGGACACACCAGTATGTGATGTCCGTTTTGTATACCAGTCTCATATACCGGTACCCGTTAGGCCTACACAGTACAACAGTAGTTCCAAAAAGTATATTTTCAGGCAAATTCATCGAATGGGGGGAAAATGGCACCGGTGTAAAATTACCTAATAAACCACCAGGAAATGAAAAGTGAAAGCAGTGAAGAAGAGAGTGTGATAGTTGATATGCTATGAATGAGTCAAATATAATACATTTTCAGTGAAACTCTTAGTGACACCAGCATTATTCATAGTGTTATGACATTATAAAACCACCTATCATTTCATGGAACAGTGTGACCGTGACCAACATTTCAGAGCTTAACTTCAAGATTCAAGATTCAAGATTCATTTATTTTGTCCCGAAGGAAATTTGTCTTGGACATGCAGGCTGCTACATAACATACAACGGACAAGACAGACAGAAAGTAAATTACAACGAATAGTGCACAACACACAGTGCTGACATACAGGTCAAGTGCATACATTACACTACATTACACCAGAGTCATCACCCCTACTAACGGCCTGAGTTTAGCAGATTAACAGATATGGGAATGAATGAGTATTTGTATCTGTTCAGATGTCTTTTCTTGTTTTTAACTGGGACTCTATAACGTCTACCCGAGGGTAGCAGTTCATATTCTGAATGCAGAACATAAGAGGGGTCAGCAATTATTCTCTTAGCTTTCTTAACTACACTTTCCTCAAATATTGCTTGAAGGGTGGGGTGCTCCCTCACACCCATCACCTTCAATGCAATCTGAGCTAGTCTATTAATCTGTGCTTTTGACCTCACAGTCAAATTACCAAACCACACACAAATTGTATAACGGAAAATACTCTCGATCACAGCATGATAGAAAAGCAACATCACTCTCTGCTGGACACCAAACACCCTGAGCCTACGCAGAAAGTGAAGTCGCTGCTGGATCTTAGTACACACATGATTAACATGGACATCCCAGGATAACTTGCTGTCAATATGAACACCCAAGTATTTGTATGAATCGACCTGAGCAATATTGACATTGTTTATTAGTAATGGAGTGTGGTCCCCCACATGACCTGGATCGAAAACCATTTCTTCAGTTTTTTTTGTGTTAACAGTGAGGTGATGGTCATCACACCACTGTACAAAACTGCTTACCTCCTGCTCATACACAGAGGTGCTTGTCTTATCGTCTATAAGACCCAAAATGGCTGTGTCATCTGAGAACTTAATATATGAAACACTAGGATGACTGCTGATACAGTCATTAGTGTATGCCGTAAATAAGTAGGGACTGCTCACACAACCTTGAGGAACACCTGTACTTATTCCTCTGGTCTGTGATATTGTCTGGTTCACTCTGACCTGTTGGGTCCTGCTGGTTAAAAAAGAGTGATACCATCTAATGATATATGGGTTGACAGACATTTGTTTCAGTTTATTAAAAAGGATGTGTGGCTGCACGGTGTTAAAAGCAGAGCTGAAGTCAACAAAGAGTAGTCTGGCATAAGCTTTGGGATCTTCAAGATGCTTATGCCAGACTACTCTTTGTTGACTTCAGCTCTGCTTTTAACACCGTGCAGCCACACATCCTTTTTAATTTAAATGTGCATTAGGCGATTGAGACAAATGCGCGCACAAATCGCGATTGCTGCGCCGCGTTTCTCTCGGCCTGAAGTTTATTCATTTAAACATTTGTGGATCTCTCTGCATTCTGGGCTGAAATGCATGTAAACTAGTCGGTGCATGTTGTTTCTTTATTTGGAGGATTTAGGGTGTTTGTCTGCCATTGTATCGGTGTTCTTGACAGTTGTGTGACATTTCAGATTCGGCAGCTGCCCACCGGCAGTGAAGCTGATATCCAAATCCCAACTGTCCCTTTTTAAACCAGCAAGAGGCCAACTTCAATTTGCGTTGTGGAGTACTTCACTGTCTTCTGTTCTACCTACCTGTAATATCAGGATTATCTGGACCGTGCATTATCCCTAACATAAAGATTGATATGTCCAATTGTGCATGTGGACCGATGAGACAAGCTGATGAGACATGCCATACCTGAAGGCAGCATTCAATACTCTCGTCTCCAGTATTGACTTGATTATGCTTAGTTCAGTGTGGTATCAAGCACCGAAAATAGCCGACCTCCGAGCTCACAACGCGTCACGCTGCAAAGCGTTGTGAGCTTGGAGGTCTGCTATTTTCGATGTTTTCACCAAAAGGCCCTTTTAGAAATTTCGGTCCCTGCCTCTCTAACATTCTCTGCACGCAAATAATTTTGGGCCTGGAACACTTGCTCATTACTTGTGGCTTTTTTGGGTCTCCAGGTGGAGAACGAGTTCCGCCAGGAGTACGAGGAGCTCTCCCAGCAGTGCAAGCTGTTTGCCAAGGACCTGCTGGACCAGGCCAGGAGCTCCCGAGAGCTGGAGACCATCCTGAACCACCGAGACACTGACCAGAGCGAGGAGCTGGACCCCAGGCAGTGTCACGACCTGGCCAAGCTCAAACTGGCCATAAAGTACCACCAGAAAGAGGTAGGATTTACACTGGGGGAAAAAAAACACTGGAAGATTAAGCTGGTGACTACTCTTCTACTCTTCTTTTGGCAATTATACGCCTTTATGCACAGCAGCCATATTGGAAAGAAAGTGGGCCTTTTCCTTACTTCCTTCACAGGTGTTATCAATGATGCTAATGAAAGTTCTGTTCCATTCTGGTCAAACAAGAGTCAAGGTGCTGATAATGTGCATGTCAGCTCACTCTGCTAAACCAGTTGGCTCAAAGTGGGGCCCCTGGCGGTTTCTTGGGGGCTTCCAAATGGCCCCTTACAGGTGTGTAGCTCTGAGAGTGGACAAAAGGTTCCATTTGAGAGAGAGAGAGAGAGAGAGAGAGAGAGAGAGATTCTACATGACCATTTAGTCCTGTTCATTTTAAAATGTATGATAAAGTATGGTATGTTTCTAGGCTTTCTACTGGTCCAGCCAATAGCATTTAAAATGAGAAGATTTGAATGAAATCCCTCTAAAAGAGGCTTCATTTTTACGGTCTGTAGAAACCACTGGCGTCACGTTGTCCATTCTTTTTATAGTCTATGGTAGAAACCTGCGGAGGGATTTGATGTATTTTCCACTGGCAGATTTGTCTAGTTTCCAGGCTTGACATGCACCATATGGTACTGTTGAACTGGCCGTGCACCACAGCAGAGACGAGGACTTTCATTTCTAAGCTGAGCATAAACGCTACCTGTTTGACGCTGACAGCGTGATATCTAAAGGTAACGGCATGCGCGCAAGTCCCGGAAAAGACGCGCTGTGATTGGCCAGGCGTCATTTGAATGGCAGCCTCGCGAGGCCCCTCCCCTACGCAAGGCTTTTCCTCCACTACAGAATGCCGTTCTCTGCGTCTGCCTCGGTGGCTTGGTGGATTGGTCTCTAGTATTCCAACCCATGGGACCGGAGTTCGCATCCTGGTCGTGCCACTCTTTCTTGCACTACCCCATGGGGGTTCTGTTTAGGGTTAGGGGTAGAGTTGGGTTGTCTAAAAGATAACTTGTACACATAGCGACAATGTGGCTCAAAGGGACTGTAGTGCCTTGGACTGCAGCAGGTCAATCACGCGCTGCCAGGGTGGGGCTTGACAGAAAGCCGTGACAAAAAAGAATCATGCACGCTGACACACACCGCTCCACCACATGCTGGCTTGTGGCATAGGCTACTGTGGCGCTGAAATGTAGTGCATTAGCATAGTGTGTGTGTGTGTGTGTGTGTGTGTGTGTGTGTGTGTGTGTGTGTGTGTGTGTGTGTGTGTGTGTGTGTGTGTGTGTGTGTGTGTGTGTGTGTGTGTGTGTGTGTGTGTTTATATTACTATACTGTGAGGACCAAACGTCCTTACAAGTACGTGGGTACAAGATACATTTACGATTGGAAAAAAGATTCAGGTCGTTAGTGTTAAGGTTTGTCATTTTAGACCTAAGGTTTTTGGGGTTGGAATTAGAGTAAACGTGATTTAATAGAGTTGAGTCAGGTCCGGAAAAATTGCAGATCTGTACGCTTGTAGATCTGCTATTTTTCAGCTCTAGGCTTACGGTTAAAGAATGGCAAAATGGATTAAAACGGAATTACTGAATTGTGGATGTCCTCACAAGGATAGTGATACAAACTGTGTGTGTGTGTGTGCGTGTGCGTGTGTGTGCGCGCGCGCATGCATGCTTTGTTTGCCTGGAGAGTGTTTGTTTGCCTGGAGAGATCCAGATGGGAAGCGTCACCCCTTTGCCACAGCTCATTTTCGGGGGTTTTATTTTCCGTATGGCGGGAATCTTTCCTCTGCCAAAAGAGTGGGGGTTTTGCCGCACTCAATGGCAAAAATCAACAAGGACGACCACAGAGGACTTCATCCCTGCGCTGTGCCTCAGACGCTCTAACCGCCGTCACAAGGATTTGAACCGTGCCTGATATGTTAGATTATGTATTATCGTAATCCCACTGGCGGGCAAGAACCGGCTGCCTCACAGGACGCGTCGGGTCCTCATGGTGAGGACTGCGTGCGTGTGCGCGCGTATGTGCGTGCTGCAACGTATGTGGTGCAAAAGGTGGCTGCTTGTGCGTGCACAAACACACACACGTGTGTGTGTGTGTGTGTGTGTGTGTGTGTGTGTGTGTGTGTGTGTGTGTGTGTGTGTGTCAATGAAGGGGTCGGAAGTGAGGCCTGGGGGCATTTCATAATAAAGACATAATGAGCGCGAGGGCAAATACTGTAGATGGGAGCACTGCATCAAGAAAGAGAGAGAAGAGAGCGATAGGAAGGGAGAGAATTGTGTCTAATCCCAAACGGAGGAGAAAAAATATATACAATATGAACACAGTCTGGCACAGGCAGCCGACTTAAACGACTTCTGTACTCTGAAGAACGGAACATGTTTCTTTAACCTTCACCTCACTATGGAGGAGTGGATAGAACCGTGTTTGTTCTCCATGGCAAGAAAGAAAACACAACCTAAAAGCCACACATGTGGTGAAAAGGTAGCCAGCAACTGCTGCAAAGCCTTAAGGGCGCTGAAGAAATTCTTCAAGCTTGAGGGGCGCGTAGCGCTATTAGGTCCCGTTGCTTTGAGGTCCCAGTAGTCAGAGGCTAACCTGCTGACACTGGTGAATGCTAACCTGCCGACGCTGGTGAATGCTAACCTGCCGACGCTGGTGAATGCTAACCTGCCGACGCTGGTGAATGCTAACCTGCCGACACTGGTGAATGCTAACCTGCAGACGCTGGTGAATGCTAAACCTGCCGATACTGGTCAATGCTAACCTGGTGAATGCTAACCCTAAGCTTAAACCCTAAACCTAACCCTAACCCTAACCGGACTACTGGGACCTCGACACAACGGGACCTCGTTATATCGAGATTTTGCCATGGTTGAGCCCCCTGCATATCCTCAGGATGTTCTACAGCACCAACGAGAGCATCCTAGAGACGACTGCCTCCATGGGTTAAACTTCTCAGTCGCCACTGCTAATTTCAGTCATTTGGCTAAAACAGTCTGCGACGCATTGAGAGCTTGTAGACGACTTGGTCAAACATTCTGTTGTGACATTCTATTTTTGCTTCAATCCACGCACACCGCTGTCTGGTAATGTAGCCTGGGATCAATAACATTTTCGGGTCTCTGATCCGCTCAGAGAGAAAATAACTTTACGTCATCAGGCGGCCGGAACCAATGACCAGAACCTCAGGCGACGTGCACCTCCGAAATGATTCCCCTATTGTTTAAAATGTGTTTAGTTTGGTATGATCGTTTCATTTCATCTTGGTATAATAATACTTTGGTATGTCCATCTTTTATTCTAACTCGTAGCGCGACTACAAGTCAATTAGCGGATCACGCGGCTAGTTTTAGAAGGAATACCAGGCTCTCCTCCGTGGTAAGCCTGGTAACACAAGGTTACTGGTAATGGGAGCTGCTGCACTGACTGCCCTGGAATGCCCCTCCCTGCTGCAGAGGGGGGGGGGGGGGGGGGGGGGGGGGGGGGGTGGCAGATGCAGCCAGTGGTGGAAAAAGTACTCACATTCTTTACTTAAGTAAAAGTATCGATCCTGCAATGTAGAGTTAATGCAAAGTAAATGTTTGGTATTCAAAATCTACTTGCATAAAAGTACAAAAGTATTGGTACCAGAATGTACAAGTACAAAAGTATTGTTATCACAATGTAGTTAAAAAGCCCAAAGTAGAAGGCACTCATTATGCAGAATGTCCCGTTTCACAAGTTTTCAAATAGCCTATATAAAATGTCTAAAATATATTTTGAAAATAGCAGGAAATAATCCAAAAGTAAGTACAGTATTTGAGTCAATGCACTCAGTTAAGTTACTTTACGCCACTGCATGCAGCGCATTGTCGGTGGCGAGCCTCCCCTGCCTCCCTGCTTCAGCACATTATACGGCAGGCCAGTGTGTAAAGCAAGGTAAAGCGGATTATCACCCGGCCACATTCTGTTCACGCTGCTACTGTCAGGCTTGAGGCGACCCCGGCCGCGGCATTAAACCGTTTAGGCCGAGGACGTGTTATTACGCAATATTTTATGCTTTAACTAGTAAAAAAAATAGCAGATATACAAGCTCACAGCGCGGCATCGAGTGCCACACTCCGAGCTTGTAGATCTGCTATTTTTGAAAAATCGCGAGCATTTGAATTTTGACCCGATTCTAGTGTCTTCTAAATCCTTCTAAGGTTTGTTTTTAAAAACACGTTTCTACGTCAGTGGTCCTCAAACTCTTTCATGTCAAGGACCCCCAATAATGATATGTATTTGGCCGCTGACCCCCGTCTGAAAATATTTTGTATCAGGGACCCCCCAGAAGCAAATATTTGAGTTACAAATGTTCACTTTAAAAATGAGATATTCAAAGATTTTCACAAAATTTTCACGACTTTTTCAAAAATAGCAGATCTACAAGCTCACAGCGCGGCACTCGGTGCCGCGCTGTGAGCTTGTATATCTGCTATTTTTCAATAGTTAAAGCATTCAATAATTCTAGACCAAAATGGATTAAAAAGCACTACAAAGCAGGAATAAGGGACACTCTCCCACAGCCGGCCTATGCAGGCCATCAGGGCTGCTGGACGGGCAGCTGAGCCTGAGCCGTGTCGCGCATTACAAACCCGTATGCCTTTATACCTGCTTCACCTTTGACCGGATGCTTTCTTCACATGCACTAGTGTACGTATCTAGCGTGTGAAGACGATAGTGCTTGGCACGCACGTCCGTCCACCACGTGCAAGACGAGGAGCAGACGAGCAGTATCACTGAAGGAAGGAGCCTTGGATCAAGACTATCGTAGATGTATTTGATCAAGTCTGACTTTTGCTTTCATATCTGTGATAGTCTTGGCTAGTGCCCCCCAGTGCATCCCGCACTTTCATCAGTAAAGGCCGCACTTCTCTGTGAATACATGTATAAGATGCTTACCCGGTTGCCCCAAATGTTATTTCTATTGGATTCTGTCGGAAGTTCCCTGTATTCCTCAATATGCGTTGCATCAATGTTTTGTAAGAAGAATCCAGTATACAGTAACACAATAAATAGAATAATGTATGCATTTGACGCCGTGATCGGGAATATCGGTATCGGCAGATACTGATTCCAGTTGATCGGTGATCGGTATCGGCCCCCCGCAATCGGAGCATCTCTAAATAAAATACAGCTGAGCTTTTTGCAGCATTTCCAGTGTGCAGACTGGAAAACCCACAGTTTATTGCTTTTCAAACATCTTACTGCACATCTTCCTGTGGATTCATCCTCATACATTTTATAATTGATATTTTACACACTCACACCACACACACACACAGATACAGATATACACAAAAATCCATAATTATCTTATAAATGTTGAATAACTGTTACATTGCAATCAGCTTGTGCTTGTTAGACTGTCACATCCTCCCACACTGCAGATTGTAAACACGGACCCAAGTGAATGAAGGAGTGTTGTTGTTTGGACAGATGGTAGCGTTTCACTGTTGATCTGCTAAACTAGTCTCTCTGAGCCACAACATTGTTCTCTCTGTGAAGATCAATGAGTTGAAGTGGATTTGAATTACGAACAGGTGAGGGGCTGATTACACAGACAGACAGACAGACAGACAGACAGACAGACAGACAGACGGAAAAGATAAGGACCTTAGAGCGTCGGAAGCAAGAGCAGCGATGGAAGAAGTTCTCTCTTTTTTGTACGTTTTGCGCCGGTTTCGGAAAACCGCGCGTCGGGTCGGGTCGAGGCCCGGCACTGCACGCCGTGCCGCGGCGGGGAACGCGCGCGCCGAATCTGAAGCTGGTGGGACGAACGTTTCTCGAGATACGCGGATTACATACAGACAGACACGCACGCACGCAGAGACTTCTCGCATTTATAGATAGATTAACTTAAAAGTACAAAAGTTTTATTGGCATCAAAATATACTTTCAGTAACAAAAGTAAAAGTACTCATTGTGCAGAATGGCCCATTTCACAAGTTCAATATGTATAGAAATCATTTGAAAATAGCAAATCTGCAAGCTCACAACGAGTCACAATTGCTACGATTTAGGTTACAAATGTAGTATTAGTCTTAGTATTTAGTAATATACAGTATAAGTACATATAAGGCTGTGTATGTTTTGTAATAATAATAATCTGAATCTACAAAGTAACTAGTAGTAACCCAAATGATTTTTGTCGAGTAAAAGGTACAATATTGCCTAGAAAATTGGAAATATTCTGCTAAAGTAAAACAAGGCCTCAAAATTGTAAACGTGCTTAGTTACTTTACACCGGTGGTCCTCAACCTTTTCAGGCCGCGACCCCCAAAATAACCATATTTTAACTGGGGACCTCCCACCCAGAGCACACGAGCGGAGTGGAGGGTGACGGAAAGCCGCTCCACGCTCCAGGGGTCTATGGTACCGTTCACTCTTCGCTCATGTCGCCCCCCCGCGCGCGCATCGCTCGCTCACCGCGCACTCCGCGCTCCGCTCAGGGTCGTCAAAAAGCAGCAAAAAAAAGGGGAAAAAAATAAAGTTTGCTACCATGAAACACTTTCGTCTTCGCCAGTGTGTTCCCAACACAAACGCCTGCGGTAATGTGAGCCTCGGCTTGATGGAGATCTGTCTAGGCAATCTAAGGCATTGTATTTTAAGACGGGCAATATTAAATCCTGTTCGTTATTGATTAGGCTAATCACCACAACCGAGAGAGGGAGGCGACTCGTGGCGTGTGTTTTTCATTCAGCCAAATCGGTCTCACTTGCATTTCAAATCGTATCCTTTGACTGGCTTAACTGACACAAGGTAGGCTACTTATTATAACATAGCCTAGCCTACTTGTGTGGATGATATAGATACAGATAAGGGAATTCTCTGTCTCCTCTCCTCTACGCGACATTATGGCTGCGCGCTGCCACGGACTATCCGAGAGTCTGTTTGTTGGCAACATGTGGCGCGCGGCCCCAACAGGATCGGCTAGGAGCGCAGGAGGTCGGCGCTCCAAGGAGCGGAGGAAAATCCTCGCTCCGAAGCCGCTCAGACCCATTTGAAAAGTCGCTCGCTCACGCTCACGTCAAAAACGGCCCGCGCCGCTCGCGCTCCACTCCGCTCGTATGCTCTGCTCCCACCCTACAAGCACTAAGAGTTGAGGCATTACATGTTATATAACATGATTCTATTGTGAAAAAAGCAGATCTACATGCTCACAACGCCTCGCAATGCGAGGCATTGTGAGCATGCAGATCGGCTATTTTCACAATTTCCCCCCAAAATAATTTGGGGACCCCCCTGGGGGTCCCGACCCACAGGTTGAGAACCGACAACAACTGAGTGAGAGAAGAATGGAGTATGAGGAGGGTGGTGGATGAGAAATATATCGAGGAGGCCAGAGAGAGAGAGAGAGAGAGAAAGAGAGAGAGAGATTTAACAAGAGGGGCGAGAGAGGGTGAACAGAGAGAATGAAAAAGCTTTTTTAGCAGAGAAGAAAATGGAGCGAAAGCGAGGGCGAGGGATTTATTGGAGCGGTCGGAGAGGACGGGAGAGTTCTTACCGGTCCGTGACAAGCGAGAGAGAGAGTGAGAATGACAATGAACAGAAAGAAACGGGTAGATCGTCGCTGTCGGGCAGAAACCTTGTATCTCCAAGTTTCAAATGTGTACGTTTTTTCGTAAAGTAAAGCCCTGCTTCATCATACAAGACTGTCGCACAAAACTAGTGAAAACAGCAGATCTACAAGCACACAACGCCTCGCGATGCAAGGCGTTGTGTGCTTGTAGATCGTCTGTTTTCACTATTTAAAATCATTTTTTTAAATAATGACAAAAAAGGAAGGTTTTGGACATACAAGGTTTCCACCCGACAACGAAGGTATATAACATGAGACCTGGATGGAAGAAGTATTTGCATGTTTTACTTAAGTAAAAGTATCAATATTGCAACTATAGATTTACTCTGTTAAGTAAATGTCCTGTATTTAAAATGTACTTAGTAAAAGAAAAAGTACAAAAGTATCGGCATCACATATTTACTTATTTCACCATACATGTACACAGTATATACCGGTTCACGTATAACACGTATACAAATATTTCGAAAATATTTCGCAATGAGATGTGCTGTGAGCTTGTAGCTGGTAGTTTTCAAACAATTGTAAAAGTACAATATTTGCCTCTGATATGTAACAGCGTAGAAGTTAAAGTATCGGAAAGGAAATAAAAAAATCCTCAAAATTAATTTACTTAAATGTAACATGGAAAGTAACGTACAGTACATGTAATTAGTTACTTTCCGCCACTGGTGGGAGACTCTCTTCTCTCTCTCTCTCTCTCTCTCTCTCTCTCTCTCTCTCTCTCTCTCTCTCTCTCTCTCTCTGCCTTGTATCATTTTTCCACCTCCGGCTGTTGCAGCTCTCCCATGATGGAGAGATGCTGACAGACGGAGGGGTGGAAAAGGATGCAAGGAAGACATAGAGAGGAGGACAGGGGGATGGAGGGGTAGCCGCAGGGACTGATGGATGGATGGATGGAAGTGGAGAGTGTGTCAGTTTGTGTGCATGAACCTGGTAGCAAACAAGTGTCAGGTCAGGTATTAGAACCCATAAAGACCTCAGGCTGATTCTCTAAAATCGGCAGTTTTCAAGCTTGCTTGTGTCAGGGACGCACTAAAGCAGGGGTCTTCAACAGGGAGTCCAGGACCCCTAGGGGGTCCTCAGAGTTACTACAGGGGGTCCTCCAAATCTTTGTGTGATAGGAACTATTTTTTCCCCCTTTTTTATATTAACCACTTGAACCCTATGGTCCATATTCTGAGAACTTTAGCCAAAAATAGCAGCTGAGCTTGTAGATCGGCTATTTTCGGCAAAGAGCTTTGGAGGGGGAAAAGAGCAGACTTGAATACACTGTTCATCGTGCTGTCAAACAATGAAACTATATCTATGAACAGGTTGTGGGGGTCCCTGCTTCATCTCTCTCTCTCAGCTAAAGGGGTCCTTGGCCTGAAAACGTTGAAGACCCCCGCACCAAATCATATGGATCAGGCTTCTAAATCCTTCTTCTAAATCAGTGGTTCTCAAACCTTTTTCACGTCAAGGACCCGCAACATTAGATGTATTTGACTGCGGACCCCCATCTCAGAATATGTTGTTCCAGGGAGAAGCAGAGGTTTGAGTTAAAAAAAAGTTTGCTTTGAAAAACATATATTCAAAGATTTGCAAAAAAAATCAAGATCTTTCAAAAATAGCAGATCTACAAGCTCGCAGCGCAGCACTCGGTGCTTGTATATCTGCTATTTTTCAATAGTCAAAGCGTTAAATAATTCCAGGTCTTAACAGGTTAAAATCAAGCTTGTATGTCTGCTATCTTTGCGAACCTCGGTTTGACCCGAAAAACACACGTTTTCTACGTATATTTAGCTCAAATCTAAAATGACACCGACGTTTTCCCCAGTTTTAATGGGAGGAGGTGGGGAAGAGAGGCACAGACTGATGGGGTTGTGGAGGAGAGAGAGGTGTGGAGACGAGGGATAGAGGGACGTGCAGAGAGAGACAGAAAGATGTTATGTAAAGTGAAGGCAGGGGTGGATCATCAGAGAGAGACAGAGAGGTCAGTGGTGAGAGGAGCAGATTTGATTTGATTCTGCTCTATTCGCTCCTCTAATCCGTTTTGTGTTTTATTCTACCTTATCTCTCCTTGATAGATAGTTTTATTGAATGATTTTCCTCTATTCTATTCTATTCTACTCGACGTGCACATTTTCGAACTCTCATTCGGTCGAATGTTTTTCATTTTATGGTCGAAAAGGACATTTTGAACGAAATCTTGGACTGCCCTTAAACCTGCTGTCAGTTTGTCTGTTAGTGGGGGTATAGAAACACACAGTACAAGTCATTTAATAGCTGATCCCCCATCAGTTGTGTCTGTATGTAAGCTACGGTAACACTGAGTGTACAAGTCATTTAACTGATCTCCAGTTAGTTGTGTCTGTATTAGGGCATTCACGAATAGTGAATTTTAGTATTCGAATTATTCGACCTCAAAGTATTCGAATAGTCGAATATTCGACAGGACTGGCCAAACTGTCAAATATTAAGTCAGCAAGAGGCGAACATTGTGAAAATAGCAGATCTACATGCTCACAACGCCTCGCAACGCGAGGCGTTGTGAGCATGTAGATCTGCTATTTTCACAATATTTATCTGCGGAACCAAGTCACATTAAATGTAATACCTACAATTCCAAGTGCTTGTCAGGTTGGGGGGTCCCCTGTTCAAATATGTTTATTTTGGGGGTCACAGCCTAAAAAGGTTTGAGAACCCCTGGTATAGAGGATTATCAAATTCATCCACCAGGGGCAAAACTATACATTTTTTAAAGAGAAAACAATACAAAAAATAAGATAAGCGATTATTCGACTTCGGTGAACAACGTCGAATAGTGACTTTGATATTCGAATATTCGAATATTTGGTGAATGCCCTAGTAGTCTGTATACAAGCTGTGGTAACACTGAGTGTACAAGTCATTTAACTGATCCCCAGTCAGTTGTGTGTGTATACAAGCTGTGCTAACACACAGCACAAGCCGGTTACCTGACCTGCAGTCAGCCTGAGCTGCACTCCACAACACCCTCCTCACTGGGAATTGTAATTGGCTGCAGCAGAAACACGCGCTCGCTCGCTCGTATGCACGCACGCCCACACACGCCCACACACACACACACACACACACACACACACACACACACACACACACACACACACACACACACACACACACACACACACACACACACACACACACACACACACACACACACACACACACATTTCCTGTAGCAATCCCATGCTGCAGTGCACCATATGAATGTTTGAACCTGTAAAACTGTGTGTGTGTGTGTGTGTGTGTGTGTGTGTGTGTGTGTGTGTGTGTGTGTGTGTGTGTGTGTGTGTGTGTGTGTGTGTGTGTGTGTGTGTGTGTGTGTGTGTGTGTGTGTGTGTGTGTGCGCACATACGCGTGTCGGTGTCTTGTCTATCTGTCTGTCTGTCTCGCTTAGAGAGAGACAGACAGACAGACAGCCAGGCATACAGTGTATGGAAGGCTTACATAAGTGTCCTGACTGTGTGTCTGGGGCAATGCTCCCCTGTGACACACACGCACGCACGCGTACACTCACACACAGACACACACGCGCGCACACGCACACACACAGTCGGCGTCCGATGATGATGCATTGTCTATTTGTTTGTCAACATCTGCAGTTGCCATGGCGCCCAGGAGGCTGAAGTCACTTCCTTTTTGCTCCTGTGACCAGATGTCTCTCCATATGTCTATATACTGTATCACGTCACGTGTGCGCATTAACGACTTGGGATTTTTGCAAGTCGACTCGACTCAGTAAAAAGTTGAGTTGAAGTCGACTTTATCGTTTGATGACGTCATCACATCACACACGACCCCCCAATTATTTTATTTTGGGGGGTCCCCAGATGATTAACTTAATGTGAAACATTGTTTTCTCACTCAACTGTAAACAAACCAACATAAGGTTTAAGCATATAGAGAGTATCTTCACATTTCTAAAGTGCCAATTTAAGGACTTTTTAATACCTCTAAAATGACAAATTAAACAAATTGTCAAATATATAATTATTATAATTATTATAATAATTATATATATCAAATACAAATTGCCGATCTACATGCTCACAACGCAACGCCTCACATCGCGAGGCGTTGTGAGAGTGTGTAGTACTGGTTATCTTAAAACCGGACTTTTCATTTTATTCTAATTCATTCTTGCGTGTCAACCACAATGTCATTGTGTTCACGTTGTGTCATTGCTGACCTTTGCATTTTCTTGCCGTTATTTCTATTTTTTTGAAGCACATTGAGTCTGTGTTTGCCGTATGAAATGTGCTATATAAATAAACGTGACTTGACTTGACTTGAGTGGGTAGAGATGCCATCTGGGAATGAGAAGGTCACCGCTTGTGTTGAAGTGTCCACGAGCAAGGCTCTTAACCCCTCAACGCTCAAGACCACTGCTCTAAACACGTAGCGTTGTCGTTAGTAGCAAGAAACACAGAAGCAAGAGGAAGTTGTCTAAGACCGTGGTTCTCAACCTGTGGGTCGGGACCCCCAGGGGGGTCGCCAAATTATTATTTTGCCAAATTTGCAACTTGTTTTCTCACTCAACAGTAAACAAGCCAACATACAGTGTATAGAGGGTATCTGCACATTTCTAAAGTGACAATTTAAGGACTTTTTAATCTTACAATAAATGCGAGAAATCTCTGTGAATATGTATGTAATCTGCATATCTCGAGAACCTCGGGTGGCCGAGCTTCTAGTACCTCTAAAATCAGCAATTAAACATTGGCCAAATTGTCAAATATTAGAGGAAACTGTGAAAATAAACTGTGAAAAACTGTGAAAATAGCAGATCTACATGCTCACAACGCCTGGCGTTGCGACTATAGTGGAAGAAATATGTAACAAAATTAGGCTAATGTGTTCACTTCCGGCAGAAAGCGTGAAAATTTGCACCTAGGGGTATTTTTGTGCGCCGAATTCAAAAATTGACGGTCCCAAGCACTTTTCCCATGGGATCTGGTGGCTCTAATTCACTTACCATATAAGGGAAAAAAGACCCCCCCAAAAATCTTCTTTAAATAGCATGTGAGGGGTCTATCTAGGGGGTTTTCATGATTCTGAATCCATTGCAAGCATTTGTTTTGCACGAAAAACATTCCTTGGGCAAGAAATGGACCCTACACAACTGTGAAAAGTGATGACTCATCACTAAACCATAGTTTTGTGGGGTCCATTTCTTGCCCAAGGAATGTTTTTGTGCAAAACAAATGCTTGGAATGGATTCAGAATCATGAAAACCCCCTAGATAGACCCCTCACATGCTACTTAACACCTTCTAAGCCTGGCCGTACTCCCTCGGACTTCCTACTGGGTCCCATCAGCCACACGTCTATTACCGGACTTTTGATATAAATTATAATAAAAAAAAAAAAAATCATCGGAAATTCTTCTCTGTGTCTTTTTGGAGCGATCTGAAAGGGTTAATATGCTCTGACAGTCATTTTCTGGTGCTGGGTGTGATACTCCTAATATCCAGCAGGCCACGCCGTTGACTCACATTCTGGATGGATGGCTGGCCAGGAGGAGCCTCATCCTCTCCCCAGTGTTGAAACTCAGCAAGAAGCTCAAACAAGATGGCTGGTCTTTGTCTCTGTTCGTGGATCGCGGTTTCAATCACGTTCGGGCGCCGCTTCTCTATCGCTCCTTTCCCTGCTTCGCCGCACGTAAACGAATGGAATTGATCTCCCCTCCGCCTCGCCAAAGTAAGATCGCCGACCTCTGCAGGATGAATATGTACGCTGTGTCGAGCACTCCAGTACGTGTTGTTATCATGTGGGCTTTGTTTTTTTAAAACATGTTTGTAAATAAATGGCTTATTTCTTCGGCGCTACCTCTGTTCAGAGGGTTCTGCCGCGGCTTGCAACGTGTTAAAGAAGATTTTTGGGGGGTCTTTTTTTCCTAACCCTAACCCTATGGTAAGTGAATTAGAGAAAAGTGAATTTGAGAAAAGTGCTTGGGACCGTCAATTTTTGAATTCAGCGCACAAAAATACCCCTAGGTGCAAATTTTCACGCTTTCTGCCGGAAGTGAACACCTTTTTCACATATTTCTCCCACTAGGCGTTGTCAGCATGTAGATCTGCTATTTTCACAATACAACCGTGTTGTAATGTAGCTCAACTCTTAGTGCACTTCAGGGTGAGGGGTCCCCAGTTCAAATATGATTATTTTGGGGGTCCCCGGCTGAAAAGTTTGAGGACCACTGGTCTAAGAAAGGGGAGGAGACAAACCCAGTTCCTGTCTCTACACAAAAAGCAGGTGGTGCCCCCAGAGGCATAACAAAGGAGAAAGATTCTACCATTTTTTCCTTCCTTTTTTTACAGAATGATTTCCCAGATTGCTTAAGCCCTATAACTGCTCCCTGCGTGCTGTATGTAAGCAATTTACCCCGAGTGAGAGGACATTATGCTCTGATAATGTCCTGTGTGAGGGGGTGATCGGACGAGGCAAAGCCGAGTCCGATAACACCCTCACACAGGACATTATCAGAGCATAATGTCCGACCCCGAGTGGTAAATAGCTTTTCTACCACTTTTTCCCTTATACATGAAAGAAAACACATAGTTGTAACTTGCAAGGATCTTAAGTTACAATCATTATTGCCTATAAAACTTCCGCGAGACAGCAGATAGTTCCACCAACAACATCTTCTACTCACCAACAGATGGCGCCAACTCCATACTAATCCATGCGTCTAGCTTACAGCTAAGCTAACGTCAGTTAGAAGTACCGTTCCGGCCGTAAATAGAGGCTGTTCGCTTCCAGAAAGGCATAGGTTCAGAGAAAAGGGGCTTTAAAGTTGGCGGATTGCATTGGATCCAAATAAATCGGCGACTATAGCATGCACATTAGTAAACATAGGACCGTTGCCACGGTCATTTGTTGGTTGGGGGAAAGGTGTTCCGACTACCTCCTGAAGTCCCCGGATGTACACTGAGGCGCATTGATCTCGGACAAGTCCTCACACAACTTTGCGGCAGTTGTTCTGTCATAACCTCCGGAATTTAGCCAATCAGAATCCAGTATTTGAACACGTGACTCGAAAAAGTGGTAGAATAACCCATTTGCTGCTCCAGACATGAAAGGGTTAAATGTCCAGAGTGCCGGCCAACTGCTCCGTCCGTCTCTCTTATTTTGAAGGCCGGAAGTAGATCGAGCTCACAATTCCTACTTGACGATCTTTACGATTCACCCGGAAGTAGTTCTGGTCGAAATGTAAACAGGGGTGGAAGATGCATCCCTTTATACTTTTGCTATTTTAGCGAGAATCCAATGCCATCCTTGGCATCAAAAGTATTTTTTGGAGAAAATGGACTATAAAGATGAGAAAGACCGTTGGCTTCCATGTTATGGGATTACTATTGTGTGCACGTGGATGCGCGATGATGATGAATCGGCGAGTCCACCCGTGCCAGCACTTTTCAACGGACGGTACGTAGCCATTGCCAGCTTTACCGTATATACAGTATATTTCGCGCGACATCGCGGGATCGGCACTCTAGGCACCTTTTAATATTTCGCGAGGTATCGCGGGATCGGCTTCAGATGAGTTAATGGCCCATAATAGTTAGGAAGGGTAAATGCAAAGGTCAGATTCTTATTCTGCGCGTAAAGTATAGTGTCTCCATCCCTCTTCCAATGTCTCTCTTTCTTGCTCTCTCTGTCTCTCTCGGTCTCTCTCTCTCTCTTCTTTTTATGATTAAGTAGTGTCAAATTCACCGTTCCTCAAGGCCATTATGGCCGTTCTGGACTGG